>NC_059379.1:16367379-16637379 GCF_019703515.2 Myxocyprinus asiaticus
AAATATGGTAAATACTCCCTCTCTATAAATAGAATCAGGGGCTGGATTCATGAAAATGTTCTTAAGAAAAAAATTAAGAAAGTTCTTAGGATAAATGATAAGTTCCTAAGAATGTTCCTAAGTGCAATTCTTGAAGTTCTAAAATATTTTCTTAATAACATATATATATATATATATATATATATATATATATATATATATATATATATATATATATATATATATATATATATATATATATATATTTTTTTTTTTTTTTTCTACAAGCCATCATTTCTACAAGAATAAAAAGACTCAGTACTCAGTACTTCAGCATTGGTAAATCGTAACAATACATTTATCTATTAACCTATTTTTATTTTTATTTAATTTTTTTTTATTTAAAGTAGCAAGCACATCGCGATATTTTTTTTTGAATGTAAAGTGCATGTGTTAGTTTAACGACATTAACCGTCATGGGAGAATTTACTTGCTGCTACCCATCTAACACTAACCCTAACTTTTAATTTGACATGGAGGAAAAGAAAAGAAACAAAGAGCTGGATGTTCTTGTTGAGGAAATTACTGCAAGGAAAAGTTCTCCTTAGGAAGCTTGATAATAATATCACGTTGTAAGTACGAGGCAGGTAAATGGGAAAAGGTGGCAAAGTCTGTCTCCACTGTGCCCAACTTCGATAGGGATGTGGATGGGGGTGAAAAAGAAAGACTCAGCTTTCTAATGTTATAATTAATATGTTTCTATGAACTCTAAATAGCAGAGAGTGCTATATGCAGTGCATCTATTAGCATGATCGGTCACCACATTAAGAAGCTTCAAAACAACATTTATTGTTTAAATTTGGTGATAAGATTTACATGATTTACAAGCTGAAAATAAAAATATAATTAAACACAAAACAGTCAAAAAGGTTTTTTGGTCTAAAATAAAATTTCTATGTAAACAGTCCACTGTGACTTCAGACTCAACATGAAAAACCCAGTAAATTCATTAAACATCTTACCTTTTAGGATTTAAGGCAACTGTGAGGTTATCCAAACTTTAAGATTTTAATTATGACAATATTTTTTTTTTTTTTTTTTGAGAATTTGAATGCTTCTTAAGTTTTTTCTTAAGAACAATCATAAGAAAAAAGATAAGAACTTTATTAAGATGTTTATTCAGGAATACAAAATGTTCTAAACTTTTTTCTTAACTTACAAATTAAGAAGAAAATGGTAGTTAAGAAGAAATTTCTTCTTAAGAACTTTTCGCAAATCCGGCCCCAGGTGTGCTATTGTTAACGGGACACTGATGACGATGTAAATCAAAAACGTTTTGTCTTTGCACTGAGCACTTTTTGGACT
Source organism: Myxocyprinus asiaticus (assembly GCF_019703515.2). Classification (NCBI taxonomy): domain Eukaryota; kingdom Metazoa; phylum Chordata; class Actinopteri; order Cypriniformes; family Catostomidae; genus Myxocyprinus; species Myxocyprinus asiaticus. The sequence goes on from NC_059379.1 coordinate 16,368,724, forward strand.
TAAAATAATAAAAATAAAAATAAAATAAAAAATAAAATAATTTTTTTTTTAAGACTTTTTCTACACTGTGTGAGCTTCCTCTCTTTTTTGGACTTACCTGTGATGATACACATAGAATCAGATATTTTTCTCAAAATACTATGTGCTACGTTTAAGAAAATCATCACTCGTTATCAATGAAAAATTTAAAAAATATTCTGGGTTCAATAGAAGTCAATGTCAGTTGACAACGTAATTATTTTGACTTGTCCATCCTTTTCTTAAAAAAAAAAAAAAAGCAAAAATCGACTGAAGCTTAGAGTGAAGGTAAGAGTGAAGCACTTACAAAGGAAGTAAATGAGGCCAATTTTTGGAGGGTTTAAATGCAGAAATGTGAAGCTTATAATTTGATAAAGCAATTGTTGTACATACATTTTTCTGTTAAAGCTAGTGTATTATTTGAGCTGAAAAATTGTTTAAATAGTCATTTTTATGATAATTTTAGGATTCACAGCGTTACGTCGTCACATCAGTGAAGTTGTAAAATTGGATATAACTTTACACAGAAAAGGTTAGTAAGCTAAAACAAATATTGTTAAGTCTAGTGGCTGTATTTTTGAATCTGAATATTTTAACATTTTATGGATTGGCCACATTCACTTCTATTGTAAGTGCCTCACTGACTAACCCAGATTCTTGCTTTTTTAAAGAAAAGGAGGGACAAGTTGAAATAAATTTTTGTGGTAATCACCATTATGCCACATTTGCTGTCGACAGAGCTTGTGTTCAACCCAGATTAGTGGTCAGCATAGTACAGCAATCGTGGATGAACTTTCTCTCAAACTTTATTTAATTCATTTATTGTAAGTTGCCATTTAATAAGCAATTCCAATCAAATTACTAATAATTTTGCATGAATGTATTATGTGATATATATATATATATATATATATATATATATATTAGAAATATTTTATTTTTAAGCCAGACTCTGCACCCTGAAATTATAGAGACATTCTTATCTTTTATAACAGTTAAGGCATTTTGGACAACTGACCTCCAGAGTCAAATTGAATTCACTAAGGGGAAAATAATAATGCTTTACCTTTTCTGAATTCCACAGGCAGTATAGCTCCAAGCCCGGAGATGTTTAGCATTTACAATAAGTCCAACTCATGGTTTCTCCTTGGAGTTATCACCACTTGTCATGCAAAATTATCCTTGTATGGCAAAATAAAAATAAAAATTCCAGTACACAAAAATAGATCACTTAAACTGTGTCATGTGTGTAAGAACACACAAAGCCTGTCAATAACAATAATTAAAAACAAATGCAAACGAGACATTCAAAATGAGTCATAGACAGGTGCTTTACCCATGTAGGGAAAAACTTATTTTTTCTTCAGCAGAACACTCACTAAATCACAGATCTTAGAGTCAGGTGTGAAAAAATCCTTACAGGTTCAGAACAAGAAAAGTGGTACAAGGGGAGACAAAGGGGAGAATCGCACAAGGAGGCGATCACTTTGAGCTACGGCTGGATTTCGGAACCATCTCCTCCACTGACAGAGTGTGTGCCTGTGTGGGGTAGGAGAGAGAAAGAACTCACACTAGCACAGAGTGGGAGGGGAAATGAGAGAGAGGAGGGCGAGGGAGAGAAGAGAGAGAGAGATTGGTTGTTGTGGGGTAAAGAGGAAAAGCATTCTGAGGAGGTATTCTGGAAATGTGTGTCAAATGAGCTACTACCTAAGCTTATTCAATCATGTAGCAGACAGGAGATTGCCACTCAAGGGGAATCATACTGTATGAAACATTTGTGTATTTGTGTCTCCAAATAAAAAGTAGTAATAATAAAACACAGCACACAATGTACCACAATAAGCTTCCCTCACAAACTGAATTCTACAAGAATTTCAAGCAAACTAGATTAATGTAAATTTTTTTGACTGAGGCTTTATTCTGCTCCCGACTTGTTGGTGTGCTTCATGATGTTGAAAAACTCTTTGAGCATGGGTGTGCCTGTCACAGCTATCTCCCCTTGCAGTTACATACTCCCTTCCTTATTGGGCCACAAGGGGGCCCCTTATAACTCTCTAATTGATCCATAACAGCTGCCTGAGTCTTTCTCGCAGATTTTAGTATAGTTAGAAAATAAAAATAATGTAAAAAACGACCTGGCTTTGCAGGCCCTCTGGTGGCTCAGGGGCCCTAAGCAGCTGCTTATACCACTTATAGCTAGAAATGGCCCTGACACTTACCTTTTGACAAATCGTTTATCCACCAATAATTATGGCACTTTTTTCCAAAAGGTTGCGTCTCTAAATAATGTCTTGTCAAATCAGAAAGACTATTCTCAGCAGGTACTTAATTCATACCTGGAAGTTTTGATGCTTTTATGAAAGAACGCATGCTTTGTTCAGTTTTTCAGAAGGTTACCCTTAGGCAAAGGAATCCACATTCGAGGACATTAGCTTGTTTATGACTCTAGTGCTGAAAGATGTGTTGAAATGGCACAGATTTGGAATAACCTTTATACAGCCTACTCCTACATTTGTACTGGATCTGCTGTATCATGGCATACATTTTTTTTTTTTTTTTATTATAAATTTTTTTCTCAGAATTGGTAGTTTTTTTCTGACTAAGAGTTTAATTTTTGTCTGGTTGCATGGCCTGGTTAGCCCCAGTTGGTAGATGCCATAATTATACCATCTGGTTCTGAAAAGCATTTTTCTCCATTGACAGCATTTAAATTTGCCAGTGTATTCTGATATATATATATATTTTACATAATTTTTTATAATTTATTCACTCATTCACTCGAGACCCTGTGCAGCCTTAAAGGGACTCAGAATTCAGTGTATTTTTTTAGTTAAAGCTGCATTACAGAATTTTGTGCTCTGGCATGTTCAAATTAAAGCAAAACCAATGAATCTCGTGAACAGCATTCTCTTGTAAACAAATCAAGCTGCACTTCCAGTTGTATTATGTCAGTTCTCGCGTGAACATGCCAATGTGCTTACGTCACGTGAGAGGCGGAGGAAACCGAGTTCCGTTGTGGACAGGCATCAGAGAGCAACCGGAAGTAAACAATTGTAGTGAAAAGGACTTAAATGTTGATCTGTTTCTCACCCAAAGCAATCGTATCGCTTTAGAAGACAATCATTTAACCACTAGAGTCGTATGGATTGCTTTTACTACAATTGTGCTTATTGGAGTTTTAAAGTGCTAATCACCATCCACTTGCATTGTATGGACCTACTGAAATATTCTTCTAAAAATCTTCATTTGTGTTCAGCAGAAGAAAAAAAGTCATACACATCTGGGATGGCATGAGGGTGAGTAAATTATGAGAGAATTTCCATTTTTGGGTGAACTAATCCTTTAAGAAATCTGTTTTGAAAACAATGTTAATGTTTTCGCTAGTGGCACAGTGCAGCTAACGCCATGGTTACTTGTGTAACCTCCATTCCCTGATGGAGGGAACGAGACGCTGTGTCAATGTAGTGACACTAGGGGTCACTCTTGGGAGCCCGAGACACCTGTGGTCTTTGATAAAAGGCCAATGAAAATTGGCGAGTGGTATTTGCATGCCACTCCCCCGGACATACGGGTATAAAAGGAGCTGGTATGCAACCACTCATTCAGGTTTTATGCTGAGGAGCCGATATAAGGTCCGGCCATTTCAGCGGGTAGTTCAGCGTTGTGGTAGGAGGGACACAACGTCTCGTTCCCTCCATCAGGGAACGGAGGTTACACAAGTAACCATGACGTTCCCTATCTGTCACTCACTCGACGTTGTGTTGATATAGTGACACTAGGGGTCCCTATACGAAACGCCACAACCTGAACTGTGTTACGTGAACTGGCGGTGTGTGGTGGGCAGACTTCTGTGTGCCTCATAGCCAGCACACCAGGTTGACACGTAACCTCCCCCAACATAGTTATGAGTGTCGAATGGCCCTTTGGGGACAAGTCGACTACCCAAAAGATAGAGACAGGCTTAACCCAGTCGTGGCCTCTTTTCCCCTTCTTTTTTTTCCACTCCCTAAAAAAGAAGGGGGATTATCCGACTGGGCAGCCAGGTCTGGTCAGGGGGTGTCCCTCCCAAGGGGAAGACACAGCGGAGACCACACCTCGTCCGGGGGGGGGTATTTAAGTGGAAGAATACGTCACATGGTCTTTCCAACCATGTGGAGAGTCTTCAAGGTAGATCCTGCCCAATGGGGGAGGAGTTACTACAAACATGGAGACTGGGACAGAGGGGCTCTGCCCAAGGAAGATGCAGTTTGCCAACAGGGAAACGAATTAGCGGAAGATATATAATCGTATGGGGTTAGCCTTACAGGGAACCGCCACATGCGGAGCACCTACCCCAGAACAGGACTCTTAATTAGCACGTGTACTGGGCCGGCAGCGAGTCTCTCCGAAAACTCGACTGCCACAGGGCTCAGAGGAAGTCAACCAGGGAACGAAGTTTGTGAACACCACTGGGAATTGATGGTGCACATCTTCAGCTCCAAGGGAGGTGGAAGGCGCTACGGTAAGCGATACACCCGGCCAGCTATCCCGGGCTTATCCGCTTGTGTTGCGTGCCACTACTTGGGATGAAACCGGTTCCACCCGGAGGTTGTAGAACCTTGCAAAGGTGTTGGGTGTTGCCCAGCCCGCTGCTCTGCAAATGTCTGTTAGAGGGGCACCTCTGGCCAGGGCCCAGTAAGCCGCTACACCTCTGGTAGAATGGGCTCATAGCCCTACCGGGGGTGGCATGTTCTGGGCGAGATATGCCATAGTTAAGGCATCAATGAGCCAGTGGGCAATCCTCTGCTTGGAGACAGCGCTTCCTTTCCGCTGTGCACCAAAGCAGACAAAGAGCTGCTCAGAGATTCTAAAGCTCTGTGTGCGATCAAAATAGATGTGTAAAGCGTGCACCGGACACAGCAATGACAGGGCTGGGTCTGCCTCCTCCTGGGGCAGCGCTTGCAGGTTCACCACCTGGTCCCTAAAAGGGGTGGTGGGAACCTTGGGCACATAGCCCGGTCGGGGTCTCAGGATCACGTGAAAATAACCTGGACCGAACTCAATCATGGAGATTCCAGAGGTCTGGGCACGGGTGCCAGAGGGTGCCCTGTCCCTGAGAAAGAAGGTCTTTCCTCAGGGGAATTCACCAGGGGGAGCTGTCGCGAGGAGCGTGAGGTCCGAGAACCACGTCTGGGTAGGCCAGTAGGGTGCTACCAGGACGACCTGCTCCTCATCCTCCCTGACCTTGCACTGGGGGAAACACATATTTGCGTAGGCCAGGGGGCCAGCTGTGTGCCAGCGCGTCTATGCCGAGGGGAGCCTCAGTGAGGGCGTACCAGAGCGGGCAGTGGGATGATTCTTGGGAGGCGAACAGGTCTACCTGTGCCTTTCCGAATCGGCTCCAAATCAGCTGGACCACCTGAGGGTGGAGTCTCCACTCTCCCCTGAGGGTAACCTGCCATGACAGCACGTCCGCTGCAGTATTGAGGTCGCCTGGGATGTGAGTGGCTCGCAGCGACTTGAAGTGCTACTGACTCCAGAGGAGGAGACGGCGGGCGAGTTGTGACATACAATGAGAGCACAGACCGCCTTGGCGGTTGACATATGCTACCGTTGCCGTGCTGTCTGTCCAAACTAACACGTGCTTGCCCTGGATCAATGGCTGGAACCTCCGCAGGGCGAGCAGAATTGCCAACAACTCTAGGCAGTTGATGTGCCAATGCAGTCGCGGGCCCGTCCAGAGGCCGGCAGCTGTGTGCCCATTGCAAACAGCACCCCAGCCTGTTTTAGAGGCGTCTGTCGTGACCACGACATGCCTGGAGACCTGCTCTAGGGGAACACCTGCCCGTAGAACTAGTGGTCGGTCCAAGGGCTGAAGAGACGTTGACAGACCGACGTGATGGCCACGCGATGTGTCCCGTGGCGCCATGCCCATCTCGGGACTCGAGTCTGGAGCCAGTGCTGAAGCAGCCTCATATGCATCAACCCGAGCGGGGTTGCCACCGCCGAGGAAGCCATATGCCCCATGAGCCTCTGAAAGAGTTTCAGTGGAACCGCTGTTTTCTGTTTGAACGCCTTCAAACAGGTCAGCACCGACTGGGCGCGCTCGTTCATAAGGCACGCCGTCAAGGAGACTGAGTACAACTCCAATCCGAGAAAAGAGATGCTCTGAACCGGGAAGAGCTTGCTCTTTACCCAGTTGACCCGAAGCCCTAATCAGCTGAGGTGCGAGAACACCAAGTCCCTGTGTGCACACAACATGTCCCGAGTGTGAGCTAGGATTAGCCAATTGTCGAGATAGTTGAGAATGCGAATGCCCACTTCCCTTAACAGGGCAAGAGCTGCTTCTGCGACCTTCGTGAAGACGCGAGGGGACAAGGACAGGCCGAAAGGGAGGACCGTGTACTGATACGCCTGATCCTCGAATGCAAACCGCAGGAAGGGTCTGTGTCGAGGTAGAATTGAGACGTGAAAGTACGCGTCATTCAGGTCTACCGCCGTGAACCAATCTTGATGCCGGATGCTCGCCAGAATGTGTTTTTGCGTCAGCATCTTGAACGGGAGTCTGTGTAAAGCCTGGTTCAGTACTTGCAGGTCCAAGATTGGCCGCAACCCACCGCCTTTTTTTGGTATGATGAAGTAGGGGCTGTAAAACCCCTTCTTCATCTTGGCCGGAGGGACAGGTTCTATCGCACCCTTCCGTAGGAGGGTGGCGATCTCCGCGCGCAAGGTAGCAGCATTTTCGTCCTTCACCAAGGTGAAGTGGATACTGCTGAACCTGGGCAGATGCCTGGAGAACTGAATCACGTAGCCGAGTCGGACGGTCCGGACCAGCCATCATGACGGATTAGAAAGCGCAAGCCACGCATCCAAGTTCTGCATGAGGGGGACCAAAGGGACAACGTCATCGGATGTACTGGCAGGTGGGGCCTCACGTCGGGGTGGAGCTCAAGGTGCCACACCCTGTCGTGGCCGTGCTGAGTCTAGGGACATCGAAGCACTTACCTGGCTCCTTGTGACCACCCCCGGAACAGCCTGGGACGGGGGAGGAAGAGGCCTGTCCTCGCAACCCGTGGAGACTGTCACATCGGGGGCGGATATGTGCCACAGCTGGGCGCGCAGGAGTGTGGAGACCGCCACTGGAGCGCCAAACCTGGAAGGGAAAAAAGGTGGACGGTGGTCGTGATGACGACTTTTTCTGAATTGTTGGGTACCGCAGCCACTTGGGCATGCGGTGAAATCAAATGAAAAGGCAACAAAAGATTCTCCACCCGGTCCTCCACCGGGGGATGGAGTGGTCTTCTTACCAGCTCCAAGGCAGTGGGTTTTGTCGACCCTGGGTCGCCCATCTCAGGGGTGCTTTGAAGCCTTTCGTGGGTTCTTGGCAGCCGGCCGTGAGATGGGTGGCATCTGCTTCCTGCTGTGGGCTCCACGCCAGGGCCAGGCCAAAGGGGCGGGCTGCGGCGAAGCCAGTGCAGTCACCTCAGGGGTACGCCCTTGGTGACGAGCACACGGGGTGCAGGATCTTGAGCCGCGCTGGGGCAGGATATGCCGGATAACCTCCGTCTGCTGCTTCACCATCGAGAACTGCTGGGCAAAGTCCTTGACGGTGTCACCGAATAGGCCAGCCTGAGAGATGGGGGCAGCAAGGAACCGTGTCTTGTCGGCCTTACCCATCTCGACTTGGTTGAGCCAAAGGTGGCGCTCCTGGACCACTAATGTGGACATCGTCTGCCCGAGAGACTACGCCGTGACCTTTGCCGCTCGGAGAACGAGGTCGGTCGCCGAGCACAGTTCCTGCATCAGATCTGGGGCGGAACTACCCTCGTGCAGTTCTTTTAGCACCTTGGCTTGGTGGACCTGCAGGAGAGCCATGGCGTGCAGGGCAGAGGCGGTTTGTCCAACAGCGCTGTAGGCTTTAGCCATCAGGGACAACGTGAGCCTAAAGGGCTTGGATGGGAGCTTTGGGCGTCCGCCCCACGTGGCGGCGCTCTGTGGGCATAGGTGCACCGTGAGTGCCTTATCCACTGGGGGAATTGCTGTATAGCCCTTGGCCGCCCCGCCATCGAGGGTAGTGAGGGTGGGGGAACTGAGAAATTGGGACTGGGCAGTAAAAGGTGCCTCCCACGAATCTGTCAGCTTCTCGTGCACTTCCGGGACGAAAGGCACTGGAGCGGGGCACGGTTGCTTTGAGCGATGCTGCGAGCCCAGGAACCAATCATCGAGCCATGAGGGTTCAGGGGAGAGCGGAGGATTTCACTCTAGCCCGACGCTCGCGGCCGCCCGGGAAAGCACGTCCATCATCTCTGCATCAGCCTGTTTCTGGGCAATCATCCCCGATGGGGGGGAGCCCAACTGAGGCTTCTGTGTCCGACTGCACAAGCCCACTCTCCGATGCTGCGCTCGAGAGCTCATCAGCTTCACGGCTCCAAACAAGATGTCAAACTCGCCATGAGACGAACCGGCAGACTCATCCGGAAGCCCAATTGGGGCAAACGAGCGTGCTGGGGAATGGGAGGTCCGCGGGGGGATACCCGGCGGAGGCGGTCCTATTGGGGTCCCCAAATCGCCCCCAGTGCTAGCCGTGCTGGCCTCAAACCCGTACGTAGAAGGACCGAGGCGGGGAGCTGCCTGAGAAAGCAAGCCGCGACCGCAACGTTGCCATGGTCATGTTCTCGCAGTGAGAACATGAACCATCCACGAACGCTGCTTCCGTGTTGGTTGGGCCCAGACACGAAAGACAGCGATCATGACCATCTGAAGTTGAGAGGTAACGACCACAACCATGAATAACACACAATCGGAAAGGTATCTGTAAAAAGATGCGTCTTTAAAAAGACGTTCCGTGTGTGCCGCTCTTTTAGAGAAATATACTCTTTCAGGAAAATATACTCTCTTTTTTCTGCCGAAGCGCCCAGGGGCGTTCTCTGCAGTGCACCAGTGCAGAGGGAGAAGCCGCTGAAATGCACCGTCAGATCCAGCAGAGGTGAATGAACAGTCGTGAGAATTCAGCTCAGAGAGCATGACCGTTCGGCTCCGAAGAGAAAATCTGAATGAGTGGTTGCATACCAGCTCCTTTTATACCATATGTCCAGGAGAGTGGCATGCAAATACCACTCACCAATTTTCATTGGCCTTTTATCAAAGACCACAGGTGTCTCGGGCTCCCAAGAGTGACCCCTAGTGTCACTACATCTACACAATGTCGAGTGAGTGACAGATAGGGAACTACAGTTACAAAGGAGCTTTCCCAAAGCTGAGCTGTGGATAGACTCTATTCTGAAGCTCATTTTATAGCTTAGGTAGTTGGCTGAAAAATCTTCCTTGGTTACCATGAGCAAAGATGGCTGATTTCAAATTGCATACTTCAAGGAGTCCTGCATCAGCCGAGCAACTGCCATTGATATGAATGAGAATAATAACAGATAGCTTTCTCCAGCTATTATAGACCTTGTCATTTAACACTGCTCATGGGAGAGCAGTACGAACTATGTACATTATTTTTGGAATATATACTCAAAGTTATTTTGGATGCAAAGACATACAGGTTCTGCGAATATAGCAGAGCTAAAACTCTCTATAGCAGCACTGCATTCGCCACTGCTATTTTCATAGGGCGCGTTTATTCATGTGGCATTCACTACAATTGTATGCCAAGTTAACACATAAGCATAATTCATGCTGGCTTCCTTCATCATACGATACAGTAAGTCCTTGCAAATGTGCCATAGCAATATCTCAATTAATGGAAAACCATGAAGTGGTGAGAGATCAGAGCACATGCCAGAGTACTCATTTAGAAGTATGTCAGAGGCACCTCAATGCAATCAATGGCGCTAGGCCTATCAAATAACACATTAGGATTTGAATCTGCCTTCCATCAATATAAGAATCCCAGCTAAAACCAGCCAATTTAAAGTAGGACCAGAAGGAATTAGAACGCACCACCCCAGATAAAAATATTCCAGTCTTCTGTAAAATATATGAATCTGATTTGGAATCCTGAAGAAGATCTCCAACTTAATTATAGCCAATTTCATGTGATTGCACACTGCCTCTGTTGGTAAATAAAGTTCAGAGAGCTGAAAATGAGGTTTGTGTGAAAAATGCATGGAGTATTTTGCCCTTTTAGATATCGATGGGCAATGCAAGTCGATAATATGCTCTGATGCACAAGCCACACTCAGCTCACACACAGCTCAAGCATTTTAGTCTGCTTTGTTTTTGAGCAGTTTTTGCAGCAGGTTGTTCACCTACACAACAGAGTCATTTGATTCAGAGAATATTTTTTTACATTTCAACTATTTTGCTCTTGAGCAAATTAGCCATTTCTCTCTCTAAAGATCATCTTAACCTTGTGACAAATGCAGCAAAAAGTTTGCTGTTGTTTCTGTTGGGTCTCCAAGACCTCTTTCAGATTAACAGAGATCATATTGGTCTTTGAAAATAAAATCGCATCTGAAGGACATCAAGTAGGCATGGATTTTTGTGTAGCCCAAAAATGTATGGGATAAAATGGGAAAGGCACTGCATGGGGAATAGAAAATGACAGATAGCATTTGAGTTATAATATGTTTAATTTATAAAGTGCCTTTCCAGAGCTCAAGGACTCTTCACAATAAAGAACAGTAAAAAAAAATAAATAAATAAAAAAAATATGGACATATAGACAGTCATATGGACTGTGGACAGTTGCCCAGTCTGGAACAAAAACAAATGCAGTTGCATATAGCAGATCAGATTGTGCAATCAATTAGACATATCAATCCAGTACAAAAGAACACATAGCATTGTGTAGACAGTGGAGAAAGTGTACACAATGTTATGTGTTAGAATCTGAACAACATAAACATGACACAAAGTTGAAAGCGTGTTTGTTTGGCTGGCACGCAGTGCGCTGTAATTATAATGGCAGTGAACAGAACAGCCTGATCAACAATAACATTGGAGTGAGAGAAAGACAAAGGAAGGTTTCTTGTCTAGGTGTCTCTGGTATGTCCCTTGACTTATGGAGCGTGCAGATACCTGGACAGTGGTGAATCCAATTGCACTAAGCTGTAAGGTCTAAACTCAATGTGATGTCAGCCAGTGAAAACTATGTGTGATCTGACAGACCTGAGTCAGGTCAACCCAGGGTAAGTCAATCAGTCTGTCTGGTTGTCTCTAATGCTTAAAGACAGGCACACACTGCAATTTTTCTGTCTTTTATAATAGCTGCTTGCCAGATTGTACAATAAGACCCTCAGTGAGACAGTTGTGTTTTACGTTAGACTGTGTGATATACAACACATCTTAGTTATGGCTTTGGTCATGATTAACAGTGTTGACTGGGCATTTAAGTCACCAGATTGTGTTTGATATGACATACTCTGAAAATTGAATCACAACAAACCCAAGCAACTGGCTTGCCTAGTCAGTTGTGGTTAGGTCACAAGAAAAAGGTCAAAAAAGGTCACAAGCTCATTCTTGAGAGTGATTTCAGGGTGATCTTGATAAATGATCATAACATGAAGGGAATGCTAATACCAAGATATTTATGTTGTGTGTCATAAAGACTAGCTGTACACATTTTTTACAGAGGGCTTTAGAGACCCACTTATTAGAGGCTATAAAGACTGGGATTTAGAAACCCATCGTAGCACAACTGCAATGATTTAAACCTATATAAATAAATAAAAAAATCTGATATTCATTAACTACAGTTAAAACCTACACATAACAATAGATGACACTCTGAAGTATATAGCAAAAAAGTTGTTTTGTTTTTTTATTAATTCCCAACATGTTCAGCCAACTGATTGAACTATTCCAAATAATTTTAATCTGTTGTCTTTGCTATTTCATTATTAAATAAATCTTTGCTTTATATTCATATTATATTAAATATATTACATCACATAGAGCTGTTTTTTTTTATAACAGGCTACCAGCAAAGATATCAACAATATCAGTTGTCCTCATTAGTTTTGAATAGTCAAATTTCTTAACTGTTAATGAAATAACATTTAATGCTGGTAATAAATTATTTTTCACACGCTTTTGTGTTGAATTGAAAGGATCAGCAAAGACTTCACTATCTATCTCTTGACCGGGATTTATTGTCCTTGCAGAAGTTTGCCTGGTGAAAAAGTGCTTGGACTGCTGCCGGCTGGGCTTGGGTATGGCACTTTGACTGAAGGCAGGAAATCACCTCATGAACGCAATGTTCTTAGGTACATGGAATGTCAAGGGGAGTCACGTGTTGTTATGACTTTGACAGAGTGCTTCACTCTGCTTTCTGTCAGGACAGTACATGTACTGACAGCAGTCTTTTCCATGCAACTCTAGAGCATCTGATACACCATTAACCCTCCACTGCTACTGTCACTGTTTCGGAAAAGACTTGGTTAAGTTACATTGTGGCTTCAAGCTGCAAGAGATGTTTTTGTCCCTGTGTGATACTACTTTACTAATTAGTTTGAGCCATGGTGTCAAATTTCAGCACTGTCTGCTGCTCTCATCATACATCGTCACCCAGGGGAAAATTCTATTGCTCAGAGATTTCTCTTTCATATCTCAGTACACATAAAGGGATAGTTCACCCAAAAATATGTTGTTCCAAACCTCTATGTCTTTCTTCTGTGGAAAACAAAAGGAGATGTTAGGCAGTTTGCCTCAGTCATCATTCACTTTCATCGCATATTTTCACCATACAAAGATTAAGTGAATGGTGACTGAGGCTGTCATGCTGCCTAGTCACAGTCCTTTTGAGTTACACAGAGGAAAGAAAGTTATATTTGCAGGAGGGTGATTAACTATTGACAGAATTTTTGTTTTTGTATGAGTAATGTCTTTAATGGAGTTCTCAGTTATGCATCATTTAAGTATCATATTAAAGGTTAAGTATGTATTTTATGTGCTAATAAAGGGCACCAAACAGAATTCCAGTCAATTTATTTGAATATTGGCTCAACCAATAGAGTGAGTGTTTGAAACACAGAAATGATACCTTTCACCCGTAACGAGTGGGATGCTGGCAGTGACGAAGGATTGAAGAACCCAAATGCAATTTATTAACAAAAGTGATATCCACAAAACCCAATTACAAATGTGAAACAAACATAAACTTGACTAGACTTAAACTTGACTAGACATGAACAACGTTACCAAACACAATACCTGACCCACAACAATGGAAAACATGAGGGCTTAAATACATGGACATGGGAGAACATAAACCAGTGAACAAACAGAACTCTAACATACAATCAAACAATGAACCAATGAAAACAAGACACATGAACATGGAGGGAAAACAGGACATCACATGACTAGGGAACACATGACATGAAACAGGAACGAAACTTTTCAAAATAAAAGACATGAAAAACATGAATCAACAAAATACACATGACAATATCCCCCCCACTGAGGGTCGGCTCCCGATGCCCCAACACATGAACAAACACATAAAACATGATATCATTTTAAAGTTCTGTAGGGAGCTGGGGGTGGGGTGGTCTTGAGGCATGGCTTAGAATGGCGTGGCGTGGGGCATGGCCTGGCAAAACAGGGCGTGGGGCATGGGACCAGGGCAGAGTCAATGGAAGGTGGGGCCCTGAGAGGCTCAAGGGGCGGAGCTGTGGAAGGTGGGGCTGTGAGAGACTTGAAGTGCGGAGCCATGGAAGGCAGAGCCGTGAGAGACTTGAAGGGCGACACCATGGAACATGGTACTCGGAGAGTAGCAGAAGGCTCGAAGGGCCAAGGTGGAGCCGATGGCAGGGAGGACCAAGACGGTGCTGGAAGCTCAGAGGAGCAAGGTGGAGCTGGGGGATCAGAAGATTGAGGCAGAGCCGGTGGGACTGAGGTGGAGCCGTAAGGAAGGAGGTCCCCAGTGGAGCTGATGGATCGGAGTGATGAGGCACAGCCAGAGAATTGGAGAGCCAAGGCGGAGCAAGATGACTGACTGACCAAGGAGGAGCTGGAGGGACAAGGGACGAGGGACCCCGGTAAAGCCAACAGGCTGAAGGACCGCAGTTGAGCCAAGAGAACGTAGAGCTGAGGTGTTGTCGAGGGATCGACAGGTCAAGGTGGAGTCCAGGGCTCGGAGGGTCTAGGTGAGGTCGGAGGGTCGAAAGTTCCCCTTGCCTGAACATAAAAAGCGTCCATAGGGTGGGTACAAAGGTGGGAACCATCTACAGGTCTAACAGCTCAAATGTGGCCATGACATGGTGTGGAGCAGACACAGGCGTGGCTGTGACGTGGCATGTAGCAGGCTCAGGCATGGCTGTGACATGGCATGGAGCAGGCTGAGGTGTTGCTGTGACATGGCATGGAGCAGGCTGAGGCTTTGGGCCAAAAGATGGCCTAGCTCAGCGACCATGACGACAAACTCTGGCTTGGCGGCCATGACGTGGAACTCTGAGCCAGGCTGTGGGTACTTTAACCGCCTGGCATCAGCAAAGAGACTCGTTCAGTCCAAATTGGAAACAGTCCTTGAGGGCCACCTCATTAACTCTAAATAATATAATCAAACAATGAACCAATGAAAACAAGACACATGAACATGGAGGGAAAACAGGACATCACATGACTAGGGAACACATGACATGAAACAGGAACGAAACTTTTCAAAATAAAAGACATGAAAAACATGAATCAACAAAATACACATGACATCACCTTTGAGTCTGAAGTGTTTCTACTAAAATTCCTTAGGAGAAAAGAAACTACAGTAGAAACAAATGAGAGTACAAAGCTATAAAATAACTTTGAATAGCAAGTTACATACAATTTGGTCTTGGAATTTGATGAGAAATGTGCATACTGATTTCTCTGACTTTTAAATGCAGACTTATCTTGACAAATCTAAGCACAGTTTGAGGTAATTTTGAGATCTCTATTGAAATGCTGGAGGGGACACTGGTGTGAGATCACTGGGGCCTTTCTCTTAGGAGAAACTGAAATCTAAGAAGCAGGAGATTTGCTATTTATTTAATTTCTAAGGGTATGTTCACACTTGTAGTTCAGTTCTCTTGGTTCTCTTGGTCTGGACCAAAAAAGAAAATGATACATTTAGTACTGGTTCGCTTAGCGTT
Source organism: Myxocyprinus asiaticus (assembly GCF_019703515.2). Lineage (NCBI taxonomy): Eukaryota > Metazoa > Chordata > Actinopteri > Cypriniformes > Catostomidae > Myxocyprinus > Myxocyprinus asiaticus. The sequence goes on from NC_059379.1 coordinate 16,383,798, forward strand.
CACACTGGCATTTTTAACACCGAACCTAACGATACAAAACAAAAGGCATAAGGATAAGGTCACAATCTGATTGGACAGCTTTTATGATGTATATTTTGCAACGGAACTTGCCGAACATCCAAAACAATGCTGGCTGCTAGGCTAAATGCACTCGTTGGATTTATGTATATATATGGTGGTATTTTTTTCCAGCTGAGAACATACGAAGAGCTAATAAAATGTGTAAAGGAGTCAAAACAGTGCCAGGAATTCCTCTGTTGCACATACAAATGAAGATATGCTGCAAGGAGAAAGCAGTTCCGATGCCTGTACCAAACTGTAATGGGCAACATAGCTCCTATGATGAGAAGAACCAGGTATGCTTGAGCATACTGTCCTTTGAAATCAAAGAATCAAATACAGTACTTACAAGACCAGAATTACATTTGTTTGATAACTGTTTATTATATATTAAGTTATATATTTTCATGATTTCCCTGTGTTTTCTATTGTTCTGTGTAAATAACATTAGCTTAGCTGAAGAGGGTCGCATCTTGTGACATCACATCCTGTTATTGGTCCGTTTAGATGTCTTTGGTCCATGCTGCGTTCATATATCAGTCGAACCGCACCAGAGTTCATTTGGAAGCGGACCAAGACCCACTATTCAGGGGGTCTCGGTCTGCTTGTTTGGTGCGCACCAAAGTTTGGATGGAAGCGTTCACACTTGTTCAAATGAACCGCACTAAGAGAGCAATCGCACCAGAGTTAGTTTTAATCGAACCAAACCTGCCAAATGTGAACACACCCTAAGAGAAACAATTTAGACAGTAGACTATTTTTTTTTTTTCTTCCCTAGTAACACATCCTAAACAGCACTCCTGTATGAGCTCAATCTTTACAGCAAAAACCCACTGGGATATTTGCTGTAAAAATTACTTGATTTAATTTAAAGCCTTTATGTGTGCCTCAGTTTGTTTGTTTACAGGAACAATTCCTAACAGGTTCTTCAAATGTTCACAAGAACATAAAGGGAAGAGCTTGAAAGAGATCGGAAATGTCTTTCTGCATGCAGGCTTAAAGAAGGAAGACAGAAAAGAGAGCCACAGAGAAGAGAGGGAGAGTGGTGCTACATTTTAGTATTAATGACTGGTATGCACAACCTAACACCATACTGCCCTCTAGCAACATGTGGAACTTTAATACGATGTATTTCGGATGCATCCCTGAGAGCCAATCATATCCTTTTGTGGTGCTTTAATAATTATTCAGGCCACAAATTAAGTCAATAGTAAATCTATAATTGAGTCACAGTGCTGGCAGAGTCAGAGTTGTTGCCCTGTAGACATGATGTTTGATCCCCATGGTAGGCCTCTGGTATCTTTATTTGAAAGGACAGCTTTGATGCCTAAATTAATGTATATATCCCTCCATAAAACACCTGATGAAGGGTGACGAAGGGTCAACCAAGTCATTTGGATTTCAGACAGGATATAAAGAGCAAAACTTGGTGAAAAAACATGGCATCTTTTATTGCCACATTTTGCACCTACACTTCTGCCTGCAGAAATCTTTAAAGGAAAGATACACTGTAATTTGGCCTAAAACTTAAACTAAAATATAATAATTTAAAATGGATCAATTTTAGACTTAAATCTCTGAGCCTAATATTCTGTCAGGTGTATATAAGGTGAAAAATAAAGTCAGGGTTGCCAACTTTTGATACCTGGTTGGAGTGAGATTTTGATGTAATGGCCAGGGCCACATTAATACACAGCAAACATTCAAGCCCCTGGGCCCCGTGGTACCTTAAAGCAGTGGTTCCCAACCTGGGGTCCCCAGAGTTCACAGGGGGGCACGTGATCTAATTTGCTTTGAGGTAAAACATGCATAAAATGTTCCACTATAATTTAAATGTAAAATTAATACATTTTAAAATGTTATTAAAAATCATATGCTTGCAATGCTAAGGCCAATCTAAAAAATAATAATAATGGCACATCAATGAAAAGAAATTTGTGCACATCAATGACCCGTGCTTAATCAGTTTCATCTAGCAGCTCATTTTTCCTGCAGTCAGAGCATCACTATTTTATGAATAAAACAACATGTCTAAGAAACGTAAAAGTGCTGATGACTTATCATCAAAAAAGAAAGTAAGGCTGTATATTGAGAGTTATCTTAACTTCGGTTTTATTGAAGGACAGGACATGACTCGGCCAGAATGTGTCATCTGTGGCGAGAAGCTAGCTAATGACAGCATGAAGCCAAGCAAAATGCAACGATACCAGGAAATAAAACACCAGGAGACTATTGGTGAAGGTCAGGATTCTTTTGAGAGGAAGAAGCAGTTGGCACTATCAAAAAGATCCACAGACATCAGAAAAGTATTTGAAAGGGCAGACAGTGATTTACACAGAGCCACGGAGGCATCATTTGAGTGTTCGCTATAAATTGCCAAGGCTAAAAAGCCGCACAATATTGGAGAGCAGCTAATCAAACCCGCCTGCCTGAAAATTGAAGAGAGGCTGTGTGGCCCACAGGTGGTGGATAAAATGAGAACCGTCCCACTCTCTGACAACACTGTCAAAGACAGAATTGATAAAATGGCTGGAGATTGTCAAAACCAGCTGCACGAGAAGCTTAGGAATGTTCCCTTTGCCATTCAGTTGGATGAAACAACAACAGTGTCAGACAAATCTGTGTTCATCATTTATGTGCAATATATTGACGGTGATGACTTGAAACAAGACATCCTTATGCCTACCAATCTAGCTACAACAACAACAGGCCAAGATACTTTAATAGCTATGGACTTTTATCTCTCATCCAACAATCTGCGCTAAGAGAATATTGTTGCATGCTGCACTGTTGGGGCTGCAGTGTTGATGGAAAAAAAACAAGGATTTATCAGCCGATTGAAGGCAATTTTCCACTGCACACTACATTGCCAAGCATTGGCTAGTAAAAAACTTTCGGAAGACCATAGTAACACCCTGGCAACTGTTGATAAAGTTGTAAACTTCATTAAGGCTTGCCCTACTAACAAGAGACTGTTTGCCCAGCTGTGTGTGAATGAAGCGCATCAAACACTGCTGTTGCACACAGAAGTACGCTGGTTGTGCGTTTTATGGAACTGCAGGAAAAAATAAAGGAATTCTTGCAAGATCACAATCGACCACTGTGTGAACAGCTGACTGATGCGTTTTGGATCAAAATGGCATACCTAGCGGACCACTGACCACTGCCTTAAAGATAAAAGTGGGGGGCTCCAAGGAAAAAAGGTTGGGAACCACTGCCTTAAAGTGACCGTGGATATATAATGCGTGTATTTGATACTACTATCTTTTTAACACTACAATTTCTAACACCACAGAAAGACCTAATCAAACCCTACAAGGCAAATAATGATCTGCTTTTTGAAATTATTTTTTATTGTGCTTGAGCCAATTAACCTGCCATTCACAGTTTCAAAACACCCATACACTATTGCACAACAAAGTTGTTTTTTTGTTTTGTTTTTTTACCTGGTCCAAAAATGTTAGAGGTACATGCTCAAAGTTGGTTGGTTACACATTTGTAATTAATGACTTATTAACATAATTACTAAACTGCATTTTATGTTTACATTAGATATCCGGAACCTTTTGAATTTGACTTTTTTTTTTTTACATTCAAAATGCTATGGGAAATCATAATGAACTAAATTAATTTAAATAAAACTTTATTTGTATAGGGTTAGTTATAATATTCTGACTGTTGACCACTTGGACTGTGCTTCCAGTAAAAAAAAAAAATGGTTTGCTTTTGAAATATTGTTCATCAGGCTCTTAATAATTTATAGTAAGCCATATTCAGAAATATATGAAGGCAAACATGGCTAGTTTGTTAGAACAGGAAAATTTGTCCAAATTTCATGGAGGTCCAGACTTTAAACCCCTACATTCTACATTGTACTTGCCCTTATGAATGTTTAGCCTGCCATAGTTCTCCCTGTCATGAACGCCGGTGAAGATTCCTCAATCGGCCACCGGAGGTCTCCCTCGCCCAAGTATTAACATTGGACTACATTTCCCAAGTACCCGCATACCTGGACTGATTACTGCCTACCTGTTCCACATCACTCAGACTATTTAAGCCCTGTGTGTTTGTTCACTCGTTGCAAAGTCTTGTTTGCCCCGGCTACATTTCTGAGCATTATTATTTCCTGTGTTGTTCTACCCGTGTATGACTCTGCCTTGGATTAACACTTTACGTATGTTTGCTGCCTGCCTACCTTTGTATTTGCCTGGAGTATTTCTATTGATGTTTGCTGCCTGCCCCGATCTTCTGCCTGTTTCACCACAAAACTGCTCTGCCTCTGATATTGTTGATTGCCCTGGTTATTCGACCCATGCTTGTCTGTACTCTTTACTTGCTGTATTAAATAAACCGCACATGGATCCCACTCATCCTGAGTCATTGTTACAGAAGACTTCGCCAACTACCGATCCAGCGGTCCTCATGCATCTGTCCAACGAACTCTCTGTCCAAGCAAACCTACTGGCATCTCACCAACAACAACTAGGTTGACTCACCTCGTTAATGGAGGAGTTGATGAAATCCGTTCAGTGTCTCCATCAGCCTGCACCCGAATCCGTTTCCCCAGTGCCTCAAGCGAGTCAGGTACCTATCATAATGCCTCACAGCACAGTGACTGCTAATCCACATTTAGCCTTTGCAGGAAACTTTGATAGTACCCCAACCAAATGTAAGGGCTTTCTCATGCAATGCTCTATGTCCCTGGTTCAACAATCTTCTTTATACCCAACTGATGAGAGTAAGATCTCTCTTGTGTGTTCACTACTCACGGGAAAGGCGCTGGAGTGGGCAACAGCTGTATGGGCCAATCGAGGGTTAAACCGCACCACTTTCAATGATTTTATTCAGCGACTATGAGAGGTTTTTGAACATTCTGAGGGAGGAAGGTGTGCTGGGGAACAAATGCTTGTGCTTCATCAGGGAAGTAATACCGCAGCTGAATTCACTCTGGCTTTTTGCACTCTCGCTGCACAAACTGTTTGGGTGGAAGACACATTAAAACTGCTGTTTTGTCAAGGATTAAACACAAATGTGCAATCAGAGCTGGCCTGCCATGATGAAGGCAGAACCCTGAACCAAATCATTGACCTCGCTATTCGTATTGACAATCTCATTCGCTCCAGGAGACCTAACCGATTTACCAGCTCTCTCAGTCAAATGAATCAACCCAGTGATGACGCTGAACCCATGCAAGTCAGTCGAACTCATCTCTCCACAGAGGAGCATGAACGCAGCATCAATAATCATCTCTGTTGTAGCAAATTAGCTTAAAAGGGAATTATTTATAATTAATTATAACTGGTTATAATTAATAATAAATATTTAGATTAGATCTTAGAATTAACTGTAGCAGAATCGATATTACAATTACTTGATCTGTCCGTCCAGCGAGCAGACAATATAATTATTTATCAACTCTTGGAAGATTACTTTCCTGGCCAAGGAACAATAGCCTTCCTACTTATACAGTGCTAGCAGTAGTTTAGCATGTAGCAAGGAGAAACATTCAGTGACTTTGAATTATGAGCGGAACACAGAGACAATCAATCGTGAATATAAGGGATTTAATAAATGAAACTATAACTAACATACAAACAAACTAAGCAAAACATACATATATAGAATGAAGGAATGTAAGGAAAAGAGAGAGAGAAGAGCACAGAATGGCAATATTTCACGTCAGTTAACCACAACCTAAATGAGAATCATCAGAGGCACAATTCACCTTAAAAGGGGTTCAAACTTAAACGCGCATCTAATCAGTTGTAAATTGTTACTTGCATTGGTTTGTTGCTGAATAAGAGTCTTGATGCGGTAGACGAGGTTCTCGACGATTTCTTTAGGAGTGAGTTGAAGAAGTCCACAGGAAATCCACAAAGTTACTTGAAGGTAAACACTGCCAGAAGGTTAAACTCAAGAGAGAGTTTTGGAGTGGGTTGGTCTCAAGAAGAAGAGTTTTGAGCGATGATTAGTCTGCGCTCTGGAGTTTTGATAGTTCATTGCCGCACCCATTTTGTGGGTGGAGTGGCCAATCAGAGGCATGCATTTTGAGCGGGAGAAACATCCTTTGTCTCCGTTTATGGCCCATTCGCATTTTATTGCTGATCTGGACCGCTAGTGCAGCTTTTAATTCAAAACATAGTAAGAATTGTTCAATGCATTTCACGATCACATGGTGTACATTATTGTGTGAGAAATAAAGGGAAGATCATTTTGATACCAAGAAGGTAACCTCCAGACGATATTAAAGCAGAGATACACTCATACACTTGAATATAGGCATTTAACGTCTAACTAATACAAGTAAAGGGTTTTAACCAAGTTAATATAATAGGGGAATATACATACAACACATGCACATAGCAGATACATTTATAACTGCTTACTATGGCCTAAATAGAGAAAATGTCTTTAGGTGTGTGTGACGTGTATTGGAATTACTGGAGACAGACAACTGCTCTGGTGCCTGGCACGGGGGGAGTCACCTCCCTTTCTGTGGAATGTGTTTGAAGCTTGATGGAGACACTTCAGAGGAGACCTGTTTTAGCATCCTTTTGATAGTGATAAAGACCATCTGTAATTTAGCACCCATATAAATGTAAACGTGGAGACCAGGTCAGTAATTTATATGCAAATGTCAAAAGGCTAAAAGGTTTTTTTTCAAACAAAGTTTTTTTCAAACAAAGTGTAATTAGCCATCACTGATCTTACACAGACGTTACACTGTCTATATTGTGGCCAAGCGGGAAACTTGAGAGCTGACTGCCCAACACGACCCTCTCAAACACACAGTCGCAGGGTGAGTTTGTTGATTTCCTCCATCCAAACTACTGCTTGTTTTAAATTGCCAGTAAAATGAACATTTCTATCTGATGTCATCACCACCAAAGCCTTGGTAGATTCGGTGGCAGCGGGCAACTTTATTGACGAAGAGCCCGACAGCATAAGATACCACTAATTCCTTGCAACTCTCCTTTGGCAGTGGCAGCGCTAGATGGGCGTCCCCTGGGGACCGGCCAGGTACTGTACACCACTACTGATCTCATTCTGCAAGTTGGAGTTTTACACACTGAAACTACTCGCCTCTTCGTCATCCACTTTCCTCACAACCCAGTCATTCTCGGTTTACCCTGGCTGCAGGACCATAACCCACAAATTTCATGGTGCGAGAAGCAGATCATGCGATGTGACACCAGCTGCTCGTCCAAGTGTTTAAAACCTATCACCCCTATACCCGTGAGAACCACTAAGGTGACTAATGAGTCCAACTTAGCATCACATGTATCTTCTGAGTATGCTGATCTGATTGAAGCCTTTAGTAAAACCAAAGCCTCACAACTACCACCGCATCGATCTAGTGACTGCGCCATTGATCTATTACCTGATACTTCAACATCTAGAGGCAGAATCTTTCCCTTGTCAGTACCTGAGGCTAAAGCAATGAAAGCGTACATTGAAGAAGAACTGGCTAAGGTTTTCATCTGTCCATCCACTTCACCAGCAGCAGCAGACTTCTTCTTTGTAGGTAAGAAGGATGGGGGCCTTCATCCTTGTATTGATTATCGTGGTCTAAATGACATAATGGTCAAATTCAGATATTCATTACCCCTGGTCCCCACAGCTTTGGAACAACTGAGATCTGCTAATTTTACACCAAGCTCGATCTACACTGCGCTTAAAACCTCATTCGCATTCGAGAGGGGGATGAATGAAAAACAGCCTTTTCCACCAGCTGCGGGCACTACGAATATCTCATTATGCCATTCGGCCTGTCCAATAGTCCATCTGTGTTCCAATCCTTCATAAACTACATTTTCAGAGACATGTTAAATCAGTGCTTAATTGTATATATTGATGATATCTTGATTTATTCAGACACCCTGGAGGAACACATCAAGCAGGTCCGTGTAGTCTTGAAGCATGTCATTGAACACGGACTGTATGCCAAAGCTGAGAAATGTGAATTCCACTAAGCTTCAATCTCCTTCCTCGATTATATCATCAGTCCAAAAGGGGTGTCTATGGACGAGGGCAAGGTACGGGCGGTATTAAACTGGCCTCAACCCACTACAGTAAAGGAACTCCAACGGTTCTTAGGATTTGCTAACTTTTACAGAAGATTTATCAGAAACTTCAGCACTGTCACCGCTCCACTCACTGCCATGGTAAAAGGAGGAAACACCAAGCTTCGCTGGCCTACTGACGCCATTCAAGCCTTCAGTGAATTGAAGAATCGCTTCACCTCTGCTCCAATTCTGCATCATCCTGATCCCAACGCATCTTTCATAGTAGAAGTAGATGCATCAAACACCGGTATTGGCGCTATCCTCTCTCAATGCCAAGGTAATCCTCCTAAACTTTTCCTATGTGCTTACTACTCTCGTAAACATTCCTCTGCAGAACAGAATTATGATGTGGGCAATCGTGAACTGTTAGCTATGAAAGCAGCATTTGAAGAATGGCGACACTGTTTGGAGGAGGCCAAACATCCATTTCTGGTACTAACAGATTATCGCAACTCGGAATACTTGCGCTCAGCCAAAAGACTAAACCTCATACAGGCCAGATGGGCACTGTTTTTCACTCGATTTAACTTTTCAATCACTTACCTTCCAGGATCAAAGAACATCAAGGCCGACCTGCTGTCCCGTCAATATGACTCCACTCCTCAGAATCCCTCTCCAGAACCCATCATTTCATCCACACTGATTTTAGCTTTGGTCCAGTGGGACATCATGTCCGAAATCTCCCGGGCCCACGCACAAGATCCGCCTCCTCCAGAATGCCCGCACAACCGAATGTTTGTGCCACCAAATCTACAAGAAAAGGTAATCCACTGGGTGCACTCCTCCACAAGCTCTGGCCATCCTGGTATTACTTCCACAGTACATTTGTTAAGGAATCGGTTCTGGTGGGAAACGTTACAGGCAGACACCAGTACATTTGTGAACGCTTGTCACACCTGCGCCACAGCAAAAACCGACAGGGCTGCTACAACCTTTACCCATACCACAACGACCATGGTCCCACATCGCCATTGATTTTATTACCGATCTACCAGCCTCTCAAGGTAACACCACCATATTAACTGTCATTGATCGTTTATCTAAGGCATGTCGACTAATACCCCTGTCTAAGCTTCCATCAGCCTTCGAAACCACAGAACATCTCTTCCATTATGTGTTCAGTTACTATGGTCTTCCTGAAGACATTGTCTCTGACCAGGGTCCTCAGTTTACATCAAGGGTTTGGACAGCCTTCTTTCAATTACTTAATGTCAATAAAAGTCTCACTTCAGGTTACACCCCCAGTTTAATGGCCAGACAGAACGTCTAAATCAAGAACTCACTAAATTCCTTTGCATGTGCTGTCAACAGAATCAAAGCGAATGGAGACTCTTTCTTCCCTGGGCAATGTATGCGCAGATCTCGATCCTCAAACACTCCACTAAATTAACACCCTTTCAGTGTGTTTTGGGGTTCCAACCTCCTCTATTTCCATGGTCTGGTGAACCGTCTGAAGTGCCTGCTGTGAACGACTGGTTTCGACTAAGTGAGGCTGTTTGTCAATCTACAATGTGCCATAAATGGGAAAAGAGCAAGCTGACCGCCATCGTCGTCCCAGTCCCAACTACACTCCAGGACAGTGGGTGTGGCTTACAATCCGGGACATTCGTCTCCGCTTACCTTGCAAGAAACTCAGTCCCAGGTATGTGGGTCCCTTTAAAACTTTGAGACAAATTAATCCTGTGTCATATTGCCTGGTTACCTGCTAATTGTCGTATTTCTCCCACTTTCCATGTCTCTCTGCTGAAACCTGCTGGTGGACTGAGGGTGGAAGAGGAAGGCGGTGACTCAGGCCCCCCACCCATGATCGTGGATGGTGAGGAGACATTTCTTGTGTGAGATCTGCTAGATTCCAGATGTCACGGAAGCCAGATCCAATATCTGGTAGATTGGGAGGGGCACGGTCCAGAGGAGAGGTCCTGGGTCAAAGCGGATGATATCCTCGACCCCAGTCTCATCGCAGAATTTCTTAGGACTCACCAGGAGAAACCGGCCCCTCGACCTGGAGGAAGACCCCAATGCGGATGTGCTCTCGCATCAGGAGCCGCTCATGGGGGGGGCTCTGTCACGAATGCCGGTGAAGATTCCTCAGTCGACCACCGGAGGTCTCCCTCACCCAAGTATTAACACTGGACTACATTTCCCAAGCACCCGCATACCTGGACTGATGACTCTGCCTTGGATTACCTCTATATGTATGTTTGTTGCCTGCCTACCATTGTATTTGCCTGGACTATTTCTATTGAAGTTTGCTGACTGCCCCGATCCTCTGCCTGTTTCACCATGTTACTGCTCTGCCTCTGATATTGTTGATTGCCCTGGTTATTCGACCCATGCTTGTCTGTACTCTTTACTTGCTGTATTAAATAAACCGCACATGGATCCCACTCAACCTGAGTCATTGTTACACACCCACTCTGTAACTGGCATTTGTAATAATAGGGCCATAACCACAATGGATGGCTTCTCATTGCCTTAAATAGGTCAATGTAGCTAGCCTTTTTAAAAAATTAACTACAGTATTTGTTATGTAAAAACTAACATTCTAAACACATGTACATAAAATAATATAAAAATGAAGTTTAATAGATTCAGTCTAATATATTTAAAATGAAACTAACTTTCCTGTCACTGTGTTACTACAAAATAAATATGATACATTTGAGTGAGGGTGATGATGTGTATTTTAAAAAGCCTTGTAATTGATGCTGATGTGGCTTTTTTACAACATCAGTGCTGTTTATGTCAGAGTTGTCTAGCAGTTTGAGAGGTATGACTTCTTCCACAGCGCTTTAAAGTCAATGAGTCTTTGTTGATTTCTAATGGGGTGCATACGTTTTGTGGTCTCCTCCCTCCGCCGAGATATGCTGCATCCGAAAATGTAGGCAACTGACTTGCTGCCTAATCAGTTAATTGCTTAAAAGACAGCATTTTTGAATGAGTGGAACTCTTATGGAAATTGGTCTAAGAACAGATTTAAAAGCACCGTAGTTCATCCTACCTCCATATACAGCCTCCGAAATCAGCATTTTCCAGTTTTCGGACACAGCCCTTCCATTCCACTCTGCGCTATCCCAGAGCTTTGGTTATCCAGTCCGATTTCCGGAGCACGCTGTTGTGCGTTGTGGTGGCAAATTTGATTCAGCGGCCCCAGAAGTCAAGTCTGCTGATGGTAAAAATCCAAATTAAAGATTTGTCTCTGTTTTATTTATATTACATTGAATTATGTTGTCTTATTATTTGGCGTGAGATTTATTTGGATAGAGTGAGAGTGTGAGACAGAGCCTGAGAGCATGTGTCTCATGCCATATGCGTGAGTTGGCAACCCTGATAAAGTACAGTTCTTCAAAGGCAAAAAAAGGTCAAAGGTTGAAGCGGGAGGTAAAAAGCTCTGCAACATGACTGCTCTGCAAGTTTTAACTGCTACTAATAACAAAAATCAAACAACTATTAATTAACTAGGTAGTAAATTTCGTAGAGACAAATTTGGGTCTTTGCTTGACAAAGCCTTTTTAAAAAGTTTATACAGACATTACAGTGAGACAAACAACCTGCTAGCTAGATAAACCATCGGATAGTTAGACAGACAGACAGACAGATTAATGTTGCAGGGTATTGCTAGCATGTTCTAGCATGTAACTATGATTCTAGATGTTGTTATGCATTGATATTATGTTGCTTGCGGTTGCTAGCATGTTTTATCATGCTGCTAGGTTTTGCTAGCAGGTTGCTAGATGTTACTAGCATGTTGCTAGTCATTGCTAACATGTTTAGCTGGTTACTATGGTGTTTTGGCTCATTGCCATGCATTGCTAACATGTTCTAGCAAGTTGCTAGCATTATTTAGCTCCTTTCTATGGTGTTCTGGCTAGTTGACAGGTGTTGCTAGCATGTTTTAGCTAGAAATGTGTGTGTGAGAGAGAGAGAATGAGAGAGATGGAAAGCGAGAGAAAGAGAAAGACAATGGCGACTTTGAGAAAGCAAAAAGAACACATTTTCCAAATTTAAAGAATGAAATTATAGATACGATTGGTTACATAATGCAGTTAACAAAACAGAATCAAAAAGTCAGGAAATGTATTTGGCTCATAAAAAACATCTAGACCCAACCCAGACCTGATTTTGTACTACTTATACTCCAAAAACTGTTAATATTAGAGATGTGATACAAAAACACTGGTATGTCCTTCAGAGTGATTTGACTTTGAAGGATACATTCAAAAATATACCACTGGTTACTTACAAAAGAAAGTAAAAAAAAAAAAAAAAATTGTTAAAGCCTGTCCATTATAAGAAACTTTGTTTAATACTCTTGCAGGTAACTTTAAATGTGGCAATTGTACTAACTGTCAATTTACCAAAAATTTGAAATTCTTAAATGATCCTATGAATGATAATCGTATAGTCATAAAATGTTTAATAACATGCAAAACTAGAAATGTGATCAACATTATTCAATGTCCGTGTAAAACTTTATGTTGGAGAAACATCTCACCCTTTAAAGGAGCGAATGACAGAACATAGAAGCGCAATAAAAAGGAATTATAAAAACAGTCCATTACAAGGCACTTTAATTAACTCAATCATCCATTATCATCCTTTTTCTTTTTGGACATTAAACATATAAAACATAGTACGAGAGGTAGGGATATTGACCTTGTGAGGAAAACGTTTTTTTTTTTTTTTTTTTTTTTTTTTAAAGTGTATTTCCAAGGGAAATGAATGAGGAGTTTCCTTTGAAGGAGTTTTTGTAATAATTTTTGTGATTATGATGGTTCTTATGTTGATGATTTTTGATGGTTTTATGTTTGTTGAAAAACTGTGTTAAGATTTATATATAAATATTTTTTATATTGTCATTTGTGAGGTGTGTTAGTGAAGTGTGGCCTATTTAAAACACCATTCTGATACTTTAATTAGTTGAGTTTCTGACTGATTGAATGATTGAGGTAATGCACTTCCCTAATTAACTTTAAAATTAGTAGGGATGCATCAGCTGGATTCAATTCCAGAGCCCAATATGATTGGTTGTTTAAGTGTGCTTTCCATTGGTCAGATTTGTTTTAAATGTGTATGTCTTGTATTCTTATCCTAACCCATGCTGAAACACATCCAATAAAGTGTTATACGTTCAATAAGGTTTATCACTGCAAGTGTTGCTGGATTCTTCTGCTCTGAGAGAAAGAGAGCAGCTTAAAGCAGATCTAAGGCCTAGAGTAGGCTTGTTTACATTTGAGTCATTTGACAGTTGGAGTTTGAATTCAAGAACATTCTGTAAATGTAATTGTGTGTTCATGCAGTCTTTCTAGCTAGTCAATCCACTGACGACCATCTTTGGTATGCTTCCGGCAGGCTATTTCCAGTCATACCAGTGCAGCTCTTATCTACTTCAATGGGGGAACACTGAAGTCTCAAAAATGGTTGGTCAAGATTATGATCAAAGAGCAAATTTTAATCCGCAGTAAAATCTGACAAAACTGGTATCAGAAATTGTGCTTTACCTATTACACAAAAAACCCCCCCGCAATTTTACTGGCTTGTATAACTAATGCGCATGCATGTTCTCGAGTTGATTGACAGGTGATGTCTGTATCTAAAAGGTGACTGGCTCTTTTACCTGTAAGGTGGGACTTCATTTCTACATCTGTTGACCACTGGGTGCTTAGAGCTCCTTGGCTGGGTGTTCCAATTTCTCCCATTCATTTTAATAGAAGTGGCCCGTCTCTGGTTCACGTCATTTATAGAAATTAGTGTCATTACGAGATAGCAACTCGTATTCTACTCTGAGCTATTCACGTCCTAGGACCTCAAAAGTTATGTTTCTATGGCAACACTTAAAATGCCAAAATGGCTTTGTTTTTGACAAAATATTTATCACATTAATTCAATAATTTACCTCTATATGTTCTTATGCTCCAGGCATCAATGGCATACTGAAATGGCATATCAAACAAAGATGTTACTACTACTGTTGAGGCAGCTGCTATATTGGTTCTTCTTACATAACATCACAAGTTGGAGCTTTCTTGAATTCAGAGTTAACAACTTGTTAATACAAGTTCTGCAAAGATGTGAACACTTTTTCGTTCACATCTTTGTTCGAATCTCATAATTACGATAATTCCAACATGCCAATGCACAAATCTATGAGATTTTACCTGAATATTGATTGCCCACTGTGCGATCACTAAAAGTCTGAAAAGTCAAGTTATGTCCCTAATTTGGTTTTTGTATTGTTGTACACTGGAAGCTCCTGTCACCAAGACAAATTCCTTGTATGTGTAAGCATACTTGATAATAAAGCTCATTCTGATTAAGGTGTTCTTACAATACAACATTTTGAATGGGAGTCAATGGGAAATCTGGCCTGTTCGTAATTCCGCTACAGGGATATGGTAATTCCGATCAGCATACTAATTTAGAACAGTCTGAAGTTCTGTGCCAAGCTTTGTGGATAAAGCTTCTGGAGTTACACTAAGAAAATATAGGTCTCAGAAGAAGAATCTTAAATAGTAGAACAGAATTTTGGATCTGTCAAGCCAACTAAATGAATCTCAGGTTCTGCATTGATAAGCTACTTCTGTCTAAATGTTGTTGCTGTTTGTTTTTATAAGGATGTTGTAAGGAATAGTTCACCCAAAAATGAATATTCTGTCATTATTTACTTTTTTTTTTTCATGGACTGCAAAAGGAGAAATGCCATGCTCCTCTTTTCCACACAATCACAGATCATAGTGACCATGCTTGTCAAGCTCCAATAAGGACAAAAACAAACAAAATTAGTCTATATAACTTGTGCACTATATTCCAAGTCAGCTGGATCTATAAACACTTTGTTACCATGACAAAAGCAGCACAGAGGTCAAGAAAGGCCTGGCCTGACCCAATTAGTGCAGTGTCTGATGAGTCACAACCTCTTTCTCTTATGCATCTGGATTCTGTATGCTTTTACTACTGTTTCCAGGAATGGAGTGTCCTCAGCTACCTCTCCTCCCCTGCAGACATGTGAGCATGCTCAGAGAGAATCCTAACAGAGAATGGCAGTGGATAAATAGAGGCATACTGATGTGGAAAGCCAGTGGCACTCTATTTGTAGTACTCTACTACTCTATTTGTAGTATTATAAAAGACCTCCCTTTAATTTTTCTTTGCACAGAACTTGGATGACCTGAGTCGATTCACAAGGGATAGTAGCACTGAAAAAGAATTCTAAGAATGGGAATTGGCCAAAACATTAATCAAACAGAGGTCATGCTCTCAGCCCTGTTGTACAGTTGGACCTCTGATTTCACAAACACTTGTGTTGGGGAAGCTACTTTGAAACTCTAGCTTGCCATGCAACTCAGAATTTAAAGTAGTCAAACTCCAGTCAGGCTACTCTTTAAAAAAAAAGTATTTAACTACACTACAAGCTACTATCAAACAGATGATAGCAATTTTGAAGTAACTTAAATACATAACTACTGAATTATATAAATTATAATTTAATCATTGCCACATTTTGTCTGGCACAGAAACAATAACTTAGTTAAAAACCTACCTGGTCTCTTAGAAACACATCACTATTCCTACATTTTTGCAGAATAATTTTTTATGTAGCTTGTTGTAGGTATCATCCTAGTGAAATTAACACTAGAGTTGCTACAACAACGACTTTTATTCCCTTTCACACAAATCAAGAGTCAAATGGCAGATTATCAATTAATAAATTCTTACTTTACATCCTATTCCTCAAATTCTATCTTATGACATCAAAACTCTTTATGTGCATCACTTGTGAATGACTTGTAAGGTGATACATTTGAATGCTTTAATTACATAATCACCTACATTTATAAGCTTGTTCAAGTGTGATCAAATTGTATGGTAGCTCAACTGTGAGTGTTGCACTTGCGTTGCAAAGGACCTGGGTACGAGTCTTGAAGAGCAAGTAAGTCGACACGTAAGCCGAAAGGTTTGATAAGGTTTAGGTTAGGAAGGTAGGTTTTGTTTGTTTAAAACTTGATAAAGCATAAAACTTAAACACCTCATCTGTTTATGAGAAATTTTAACTAGTTTTTGGAGCCACACAGTGGACATTTTAACTTGGAACTGCTGCGACAATGAACCACTGTGGCAGCAGGGGCGTGGTCAAGCATCTCTCCGGAGAGAGAGAAAGTGGTAAGGGCGCTTACACCTGAGCTAAATTATGTCTAACACCTGTCTCTAATTTCAGTAAGCACGGGGAGAGCAGATAAATAGAGCCACACCGCAAGTAGAAAGGAGAGAGAGAGAGTCTGGGCACCACAGAGCCGAACAGGAAGCAAGAGTTGTGTGATGATGAGAGTTTTATTTTAATGAAACGGTGTGTGATTTAAGTTCAATATTGCAAAGAGAAAAAATAAATCCTTACCTGAACCAGGAAAGCTGCTTCTCGCCTCCTCTTTATACTGGTGCCGAAACCCAGGATTGAAGTTTGGGTTGAAAATGGATGGAAGTCGTCCCGTAGAGTCCTCCCAGTTGGCGGAGATCCTCCAAGCCCTCGCCAGCCTACATCAGAGCCACCAACAGACACTGCTTGAGCTCCGACAAGACCAAGATCGCCAGTTTGTAGAGGTCCTGCACGCTCAAGCCGAGGACCGGCAGGCGATCCGGAGCCTCCTCAGCCAGGAGGCGTCCTCAGCTGTGGAGCGACCCCGGACCCTCCCACGCCGTTACCCCCGCCACCTTTACAGAAAATGGGGGCGGTGGACGACCCCGAGGCCTTCCTGGATTTGTTTGAGCGGACCGCCGAGATCTGGGGTTGGCTGCTCGGCCAATGGGCGGCCCGACTGATCCCACTATTGTCCGGGGAAGCCCAGCTCGCAGCTCAACAACTACCAGCGACGAGCCTCCTGGCCTACGGAGATTTAAAGAGAGCCATCTTGCAACGGGTTGGTCGCACTCCGGAGGAAAGTCGTCAAATCTTCCGGAGCTTGAACTTGGAGAGCTCCGACCGCCCATTTGCCTTCGCCCAGCAGCTCCATGACGCCTGCCAAAGATGGCTGCCGCGACGTCGATGGAGTTATCGACCAGGTGGTACTGGAGCAATTCACACATCGACTGCCAAAAGGGACAGCGGAGTGGGTCCAGTGCCACCGCCCGGCGTTGTTGGAGGAAGCTGTCCGGCTTGCGGAGGACCACATGGCGATGATCCCCAGGGCGGAAGGGCCCTCCGACATTTTTTCTCCTCCCTCTGTTTCTTCCCCCTCCCCTCTCTCCTCTCGTTCTGCTCTCTCTCCAGGTCCCGTTCCTGCCCCACGCAGACGAGGAGGACTTCAGCCCCTGAGATCAGTTCCCCGGGTGTGGGAGGCGACACCTACCCCTATCCCAATGCCCCGCTGATGCAAGTGCGGGCGTAGCGCCTGGGCCGGCCTGCTGTAGGTGCGGAGACCCGAGCCACTTCCGAGATCAGTGCCCTCTGATGGAGCTGGGGATGGTGGTGCGGGTCTCTGACCTCCCACAGGCTGCCCCTGACCAGGCCGGAGCGTACCGGATACCGGTAAGTGTCAAGGGGGGTACTCACCAGGCGTTGGTGGACACAGGATGTAATCAAACCACTATCCATCAACGCCTGGTTCAACCCAAGGCATTGGTCACAACTAAAACGGTGAAGGTGAAATGTGTACACGGGGATATTCACAAGTATCCGGTGGTGACCCTGACGATTAAATTTCAGGGGAAAATGCATAGAGTGGAGGCCGCGGTTAGTTCCCGCCTCACCCATCCGCTGATTTTGGGGACTGATTGGCCTGATTTTAGAGTTTTATTAAAGGGAATTTGCGCAGATGGGTCCTGTACGAAAATAGGGAGATGTGTGATGTGCGATGCTCTGGCAGGGGAGGCGGAGCCGGGGCTGTCCTCAACAGCTCCACGTCATAATGATGAGAGAGGGGGAGAGGCTGCAGCCCCTCCCCTTCTCAGGGAATTCCCTGACGGGTATTTCCTTTTGGAGCAGTCGCGAGACGAAACCCTCAAACATGCCTTTGACCAAGTGAGAGTCATCGATGGTCAACGACTCCAGCCGGACATCGCCCTCTCATACCCTTATTTTGCAATTATAAATGAGCGGTTGTATAGAGTGACACAGGACACTCGGACCAAAGAGGATACAACCCAACTCTTGATTCCAAGGAGCCGTCGGGAAATGGTATTCCAGGCGGCTCATTATAATCCCATGACGGGTCACCTAGGAGAAAGGAAAACAATGAACTGTCTAATAGCCCATTTCTATTGGCCGGGCATTGGCGGCAATGTCCGCAGGTGGTGTGCGGCATGCCGCAAATGCCAACTGGTTAACCCACCGGCCACCCCAAAAGCGCCATTACGCCCTCTCCCTTTGATTGAGGTACCCTTTGAGTTAATTGGAATGGACCTCGTCGGGCCATTAAAATGGTAACCACATAATATTATTTTCCAAAAATGTCATCAGATCAGGCTTATCACGCAACTGAAAAATGTATTTAAGTTTGTAGCATTGTTAGTTTTAGTTAGCCTGCTAAAAAAAAAAAAAAAACAACAACTGCATAATTGGTCATCTGCATTTGTTGGTGTTCCAACAAGTCTTTTTGACTATCTTAACAAGAATGATTCCTTGGTCACCATCTTCACCAGCTACATATTTCTGGTGAACAGCATGACTATGCTGATCCACCTGCTAGACCAACAACAAATTTAGCATAAACCATCTTAGTTCTGCATGGAGATTGCATGCAGATTAAGCTGGTCTTTTCAACAGGGTAGTTGTGGTGATGTGTGCTTAGCTACAATACCCATAATGCCACATTGGGTGACATCACGGGAAGTAATGTTTGGACGGCAGTGCTGCTTAAGGACATTGTTGTTGTCTGTAAGTTTTGAGAATTTTCCACGGGTGATTAATAAAGCCTTTGAAACCACAACTTTATGTATATGAGTCTGTGACATGGTGTCAGAAGTTTGTCGCACCCACTGAAGAGACAATCAAAAGAGATATGTCGATGTTTCAGGCTTCGGAATCCTTCGACTTCAGCTAGCTCACCGCATGGCCGCTGTAGATCCAAAGGTTGGCGCGATTTCGGATTGCCACAAAGTTGGACAAAGAGGATGGTGAGGTGCAAGTAAACTCCGGATCGCCACAAAGTTGGACAAAGAGGATGGTGAGGTGCAAGTAAACTCCTTGCTGTATGCCTGGGGAAAGAGTCGAAGGCTATATGTAACTCCTTTCAGTTCCCAGAGCCTGCACATTCCAGCAATTACAAGATGGTGGTGGATAAGTTTAATGAACATTTTATACCGTGTAGGAATGTTATACATGAACGTGCGTGTTTTCACCAATGTTTGCAAAAGATGAAATTGGCTGTCTAAAATGTAATCCAATTAAAATTTAACTGAAGCCAGATGCGCAGCCTTACAGTTTAGCTGCACTGCGCAGAGTGCCTTTCCCACTGATGCAGAAAGTAGATGAGGAGTTACAGAGGATGCAGTCTATGCAGATAACACATGAAGTCATAGAGCCCATGGATTGGTGTGCCCCTGTGGTCCCGGTAGTAAAGAAAAACTGGAAAATCAGAATCAGTCTGGATTTAAAGCATCTCAACAAAGCTGTGAAGAGGGAAAATTGTATTTTGCCCATGTTAGACAACACTGCTTCAAAGCTGGCTGGTGCTAGTGTTTTTTCAACCTTGGATGCATCATCCTCTTCTGGCAGATCCCATTAGACTCCCACAGTGCAATAATGACCACCTTCATTACTCCGCGAGGTTGGTTCTGTTTTCAGTGTCTGCCTTTTGGAATCACATCAGCGCCAGAGATTTTTCAAAGGGAAATGAGTGGGCTGCTCAAGTGTCATGAGGGTTGTGTAGTGGTCATGGATGATATCCTGGTGTATGGCAGAGACGAAGAGAGACATGATAGGAACCTGGAGGCCTTTTGCAGACAATTCAGGAGTCAGGGCTAAAGCTAAACAGACAATGTCAGACAAATGTCATTTTAGTAAGAGAGAACTCCGTTTCTTCGGACACATCATCAGCAGTGGAGTAAAACCAGACCCTGATAAGGTAAAGCAATCACTGACATGCCATCCCCTAAAGACATTACTCAGCTTAGACTAGTGCTTGGCATGGTAAATTACTTAGGGAAGTTCTTACCTGGCTTATGCACAGAGCTCCACCCACTCACTGAACTGCTTAAGAAAGAGTCTGCATGGCTGTGGGGCACACAACAACAGTAGGCCTTTAATAATGTAAATAAAATGTTATCTTCAGCGCCAGTCCTGGCTTTCTATGATGTTAGTAAGCCTACTATTATGTCCACTGATGCCAGCCGTTTCGGGCTAGGCACCACCCTGCTGTAGATCCACGGTGACAGGGCTCACCCGGTAGCTTTCTGCTCTAGAAAACTCACTACTGCCAAACAGCGATACTCTCAGATTGAGAAGGAGTGTCTGACTGCAGTTTGGGCATACGAACGGCTTGCCTGCTGTCTCCAAGGCCTGGGTGAATTAAAGCTGCAAATGGACCATAAGCCCCTGGTCCCTCTTATCAACACCTATAACCTAGACAAGACACCCCTGCGCTCCCAACGGCTACTGATGCTCCAAATGCGGTTCAACGTCCGAGCTGTACATGTTCCAGGCAAGTCACTGGTAGTGGCTGAGACACTGTCATGCAACCCAATCACAGAGTCTTTCAGTTCAGATACTGAAGAAGATATGCAAGCTCACATGGAGGCCGAGATTCAGACTAGACCAATGTCAGAGCCTAAACTAAAGAGTATTCGAGAGGCAACAAGAAATGACCCCAACATAAGAAAGGTACAGCGTTTCATCAAAGAGGGCTGGCCGTACCATGTGCCCTATGAACTGAATGCTTACTATGCTGAAAGAGCATCGCTGTCAGAGGCAGATGGACTGCTTCTGCATGGGGACAGGATTGTAGTTCCCACCACTCTATGTGGAAAAATTCTAGACTGTCTGCATGATGGTCATCAAGGGCTCAACAAATTCAGAGAAAGAGCCAGAATGTCTGTCTGGTGGCCTGGCATTGGAGCTGATATTCAAAGTAAAGTGTCTGGGTGCAGTTTTTGCCAGGAACACAGACCTACCCAGAGAAAAGAGCTTCTGGTCGACTCCCAGCTGATTCTCAGTCCTTGGTACAAGATAGGGGCTGACCTGTACGAATATAGAGGGAAAAATATCTAGATGTTGTGGACTTTTATTCCAGAGACATTGAAATTGCACAGTTACAGCTCACTAGCAGTCGTAACATGATTTTTAGCTTAAAGAGGATGTTTGTGAGGTGTGGTATTCCACAGGAACTCCACTCGGATAATGGCACACAGTTCAGTAGCGCAAACTTTGCAGACTTTTGCGAGGACTGTGGCATTCAGCACATTACCAGCAGCCCCCACTACCCACAATTACATCGTGCACATATGCTTCAAAGGCTGCATCCTCCGGAGGATGTGTTTGTTGGCCGCATACATCATTAAGGCTGTCTCATTTCAGAAAAGCAAGTAGGACACTCTGAATGCAGCCTTCGAATGCGAACTTCTTTCACGGGAATTCGGAGGATTAATGAGGCACTCACAACCCACAGTTCTTTGCCTCGACGTAAATGAACATCATTTGTCTAAAAAACAATTACGACAATTTGCCCAACAATATGATGTTCAGACGCAAGTAATTTTAATTCCAAAGTTGAAATACCTCAGTAGACGGGTGAAGAGTATATAATATGTATAATTATAGTAATATACAATTAAAATAAAGTAAGTTCTAGACTAAAAGTACACCTGTAAAATCTATTATCTTTTCTCTCTACATCATTATAACTCTCCTAAAATTTACCTCATATATTCCCTTCCAAATGGGACTTTCCCTTCTCACTCAAAGTGCTCACGCTTGTTAAATAAGTGGCATGCTGTCAAAGGAACCAGGATAAGTTATTTTTCCGTTTGTCCTATGAAGGCTGTCTCGTTTAAACAAGGCTTGTTTAAAGGAGGATGCTCGGTATACCGCTGCCTTCAAAGGACGCATCATAGCTTGCACACTCGAAACGAGACACAGCAATGGTAGAGGTAAGTTTTGAGAGTTTTCCATTGGCGATTAATAAAGCCTTTGAAACCACAACTCTACGGATGTGAGTCTGTGACAGTAGGGACACTTGCCTCTCCTCTGACCACTCTTGTGTCATGTCACTTTGTCACCTCCTGTGGAGCAGATATTTATTGTTGTTGTCTTATTACTTTCTCTGCTCTGTAAAATCTCCTGTGAACACTTGTACTGTGCCAAATCAAATACCCAGAAATGCCTCTATTCATTTCTCTGCAGGCCAAGCGATTGTGTGTTTAGCAGGAGAGTGGACATGCTACAGTGTTTTGACTGTTCAAATTACAGTTGAAATAAATTGGCTCCAAGCCTGGTATACAGAACATGGGGTGTCTTTGAGTTGTGTGGCCAATTTTGTTTACAGCTGTTGTGTGAGTCTGTTAACAGACAAAGAGCATCTAAAGAGAAGCTTCCACATTTCCTCCTGTGAATCATTGTAGTAGAGAAGGTCTGTTCAGTTGGACTTGTGCACTACAATTATATAAGAGGTATTAAAAGTCCAGTAAGACATTTTTAAGACACATTGTGTTTTTTTTTTTTTTTACTTATATAATACTTGCTGCTCTTCTTAAACTGTGTGACTAGTCTTAGTTATCTTTCTGCATCTGTGTTTCTCATGCAACAATATGCTGTATATGTACTGTGTAATGGATATGGAAGGATATGGAGAGATATAGAGTGTAAGCCTGACCTTGTGCTGCCCTTGGGTAAAGATTACAGAACTTAAGAGCCTGTATTACTGTTGGTCAGGCTAGCTTGGCTTTTTCCCATAGAGTTGATGGTTATTTAATGTATGCAATTGTCATTGATTTGCTGTTATTTACCTGCTTTGCTACCTGGAGCAAATAATTGACATTAATGACTAAATTAGATGAGGGTATTCTCAAGGGAGAGTGAAATGCCATTGGCATTCATCAGCTACTGTAGTTACACTAAAGTGTAATTATTTTGCCTCTTTTTTATACTCGCAGTGAGTACTGAATTGATGACAACCTGCTCTATTATGTAACAACACACCTCACAGTCTTCAAAAAACCCTCAACCATCAAACCAGACAAGGCTAAGATCAGAAAACCAGCTGATCTAAGCTGGTTAGGCTGGTTTAAGCTACCTTTTTTCTGCAGGAAGAGCCTGTTTCAAACCCAGTATATTTACTTAAATTTAAGGAATTGTGTTAATATGATACTAAAGTTGGGATAAACCAGCAGGCTAAAGTGATAGGCCTACAGTATGCACACAATGAGCCCTGAACATCTAAACTTCATTTGAGTGTCGTATTGGTATAACAATAAGCATACTTATAAGTATGACTGAGGCTTTATCAGAAATTATTTTGCATCCACTGCTCATCCTTGTTTTATGGAGCTTAACTGTGAGAGTTTCTTGACCTCCAAAGGGTACTAAATCATATCCTTTAAAAATCACATTGTAAGGGAGAAAACTGAAAAGAGAAATCACTCGTCCTTTGATATCTATTCAGGGTCAAGACAATTTTTCAATACCAAAGTACATTTTATGTAGAAATGCAAATGTGCGTGAACTTGAACAAATTCCAACTTTTATGAACTTTTGATATATTTTGGATAAAAAATGGCTGAAATATATCTGGATATGTATCATATACAGCATATACAGTATATACATACAGCACAATTGCGAGTTTGGTATTGCTTTTATGCAACAGTTCTAAGTAAATTAAACGCATTTGTGCATGGAACTACATTCTTACGCCACAGATCAGAATTTTCCATTGCTAGTTCAAAAGATGCGGACAAGCCGTTACTAATTCAAAAATGTCACTTCAGAACAAGTAATTGATGGCTTGGGCTGTTTGTAACAAGTTATTGGAGAAACAAGAATGTGTGTGTGTGTGTGTGTGTGTGTGTGTATGTGTGTGTGTGTGTGTGTGTTTGAGAGAGAGAGAGAGAGAGAGAGAGAGAGAGATTGAGCTTGTGCCATAAATTGGGTCTGTCGCAACTCCCAAGCCCTGCCAGAGTATTTTGCAGTAGCCAGTGCACAAGTCATTCACTATAGAAGCCATTCTCATTCTAACATTCATTGGGTGTCCACTATGGGAAAACGCCTTGGGTGTCGCCAATCCTGGAATAACAATAACACCACATCTGTCAGTTGACAGACCAGTCACAGCAGTGATGAGGGGGTCCCATGTCCCTAATTTAAACCAATGTCATAGGTGCCTACTTCATTCTCGTTCTCTTTTCCGTGAAGATCATTGGAAACTATCCTCAGCAGGACTCGCAAGAAGTAGTCGCTAAGTAGTTCATCAGATGAACCATTCAGGTACGTTACAGAATGCGGCTGATCATTTTGCGAGTATATTCGCTGTCAAAATGAATACTTTCTGCTGTATTTATATTGTGTTTTGAGCTGTTATAGTTTCTACCTCTCAAGTACATTGTGGTAGTGTGGCAGATCGGCCGGTCTTGTCACATTAAAGGGATTAACACAGAATCAAGTGGCATGTTGTGGTGAACTGCTTCTGTGTTCTTGAGTTCAGGCTTCTGTCATGGCAACTGCAAGCTCACCGAGCAGCAGAGCGATGGGAAAGGATCCCTTCGGTCCATGCGCTTGTGGATCTATGATCTCACCTAAGGAGTCTGGGGGTCAGGGAGACAGTCCAGGGAGAGCTGGAGCTTATTGAGATGTGTAGGAGGGCATTAGGATTATCTTCAGCCAAGCTCTCCATCAATTGGCTGTCACAGCAGACTAGCCAGGGTAAAGAGAAAGATCTGTATGACGGCAAATGGCTGCCATCTCATGCTGCTTCAGTCAAACAATCAATTCCATCCATCCCAGTGTGCATCACATAGATGTGCCATTTTTAGGACAAGCCTTTTTCACACAGAGTGTCTGTTAAAAGTTTCTCTAGGCTGTATGTACACGAGATGGAAGATCTGAGGATTCCCATCCCCCCTCCAGTCGAGGTGCCGGTGGCTGATCACCTTCACTTCGATAGTCAGGTGACCTTTTTGTCTGCTCCCACTTCATTTCTGGGATGGACGGAGAGACTGTTGGACTCCATTTACCAGAAGATCTACCAATCTTCAGACCTAGCTGCAAGGGCTCTTAATGGTGTTTTATTAACAATGTTTGGGAGGAGCAAGTTCATTTAATCTGACCAATCACACAGCCAGAGTAAGAGTATATCAACAGCTGCTTACCTCTATAAAGTATTGAGAGTTTACGGCATCCCACCACCTCCCCATCTCCTCCTATCTATTCCATCAATACTAATCCAGTCCAGGGGGGCATTCGAGCTTGGGTCAAGTCTTGAGCCTCGAGCCCTCCACCAGGGACAGCAAGCCACATATGTTTACGCTATCCTCACTGTAGGATTGCATTAACTTGAGAACTACTGAAATACTGCCTCGCCCCTCACAGCTTATCACACCGAACTGATGGATGAGATGTGCCGATTAATTGATGCTGCATTGTGGGAAGAGATCTGCGTCATTGCGGATCTCAACCTACGTACGTTTAGAGGAGCCATTCAGAGCAGCGGCCACAGCATGGGTCACACCATTATGTGCGAACATGCTATTTGGCTCAGTCTGTCTGGCTTGTCTGAGAGAGAGAAGACAGATTTCCTCGATGCCTTGGTGGCTCCAAAAGCCCTTTTTGGGGCTACGGTGTCCACAATGCCAAATTGTTATTATTTTTTGTCTGCAATGTATGATGTCCATAGGCATAGGGTGTCTTATTATTTGTGAAACTTTGTTTTCTTAATGGCATGAATTACACTGAAGGCCTAGACTTTAAATGAATGGGCCGCCACTAATTTTCACGTAGGCATCTATCCGTCACACAGAAGATTCCTGAGATTTGCCTGTCTGGGTATAGTTTACAAATGTTTGACGTGCCTTTTGGACTTTCATTAGCATCAAGAGTCTTCAGCAAGTGTGTGGAACCAGCACTAACGCCGCTGAGAATAAGGGGTCTCAGAGTGTCTGCTTATTTATACGATCTACTTCCATTGCGGCAGCAAGCGGAGATACATACGAGAGTGCTAGTGTCTCATTTGGTGAGTTTGGGCTTCAAAATAAATGAGACAAAGAGCTGTCTGATGCCCTCACAGGAAATAATTTATCTGGGTCTCAGAGGAACACTTCGGATCGATTTACGGTTGTTTGTCCCTTTTTCGGAGATGGAAAAAGTCTCATTCAGGTGTGTCTATGCCTATTGGGTCTAATGGCCTCGACGATGTCAGTTATTCCATTGGGACTACTGCGAACGAGAGAGTTACAACACTGGATTTCAGCACATCACTTGTGTCCCCACCATCACCTCAATTGCAGAGTGAGAGTGAGGTCAGCGGGGATGTATGCTCTCCGTCACTGGAGACTCCCCGCTTTCCTGCAACCCCTTTGGGGGCGATCTCTCAAAGGAAAGTGGTGACAACATATGCATCAATCATAGGCTGGGGCGCGGTGTTTGAAGGCTGAATAATGAATGAGATTTGGCCCACGTCACTACAGAATGCACACATAAACTTTCTAGCACATCCTCGGCCAAACGCGCTGTTTACTCGTTTCCTCCACTGAATCGGATCATTCCAACTCTAAGAACAGTAAGAGAATATGGCCTTTCAGTCATTCTGATTGCCCCGAACTGGCCAGGGAAACTGTGGCAGTTGGAATAATTAAACTCTTGTGCACCCAGCCTTGGCCCCTCCTGCTGCGCAGGGACCTCCAGTCGCACACGCAAGGGAAAATAGTTCACCCTGCCCAGACCTAGTAACTTTGGGCCTGGCCAGTGAAAATAACTTTTATATAAAGGCAGGGTCTTTTCTCGCACCCACTCATTTGTTAGTTTATGAGGGGCATAGAGCATTTGAACAGGGTGTCAAAACCACTGGTTCCATCATGGGATCTGTCTGTGGTCCTGAAAGTGCTTTCTCAGCCTCTCTTTGAGCCAGTTGAAAGTAATGAATTAAAACTCCTTTTATTAAAAGCAGCTTTATTATTGGCCTTAACAACTGCAAAGCGTGATAGTGAACTACATGCTTTGTCAGTTCATCACTCTTGCATGTGCTTTGCTGTGGATTTATTGGGAGTGTCTCTTAAAACGAATCCTGATTTTGAGCGCGGAGGTGAGCATTAAGCCGGTGGATTTGCTAACTTTTCAGTCGCCACCTTTTTCCTCACCAGAGGACGAGCAGCTTCACTATTTGTGTCCAGTTCATAATCTATGTTTGAATGTGGAGAGAATGAAGGCATTAAGGAAGAGTAATCAATTTTTCGTTTCTTGGGCTGATTCTCAAAAGGGCAGACCCATTTCATAACAGTGCCATCTCATTGGGCAGTGGAGGCTATTATATTAAGTTATAATAGCTTGGGGTTGCGACCTCCGGAGGGCTTGAGAGCTCATTATACCAGAGGAATGGCTACCTCATGGGCACTTTTTAAGGACATTTCAGTCCAGCACTTTTTGCACAGATGCGAGCTGGCCGTTGCCTCACACTTTGTCAGTTTTATAGACTGGATGTTACAGAGCATTCATTGGCTCATTCAGTCCTTGGTGTGGGTGTGCATTCTGTCGATGTGTTATGTAACAAAAAGCCTTCAAAGCACAAGTGTGTTTTTGTTTCCCCCATCCATTCTTTTAGAATTTGTGGGTTCTTATATTTTGATACTTCGAGTCGGTTGACTGGTCTGCTTCTGACAGCATTTCTGTCGGGAGTTGGTATATCCTATATTGAGATACCGAACGAATGTTAGAAAGAGTACATTAAGTTACTCACGTAACCCCAGTTCTCTGATAACAGGTGTGAGTTATCTCACCAGCACCCTGAGTATGTGTGATTACTCCGTTGGATGTGTCTCTCAGCTGTGATAAACCTTAATGCTGAAGCTGTTCCCAGGTGTAGTGACCATTTTAAAGTGAGGAAAGGGGAATTATTTGTCTTCACCAGGCCGACATTTAAAGGTTAGCAGGGTCCTGCTTGATCTAGAAGAAAAATTTAAAAAAATCACAAAAAGGATTAGACAATTAACAGACTGATGCAATGAGAGAAACACATTACTCACCTCTTAGGGGAAACAGCAAATCCCAAAAATGCCCCTCTGTTTGTTTTCCCCATGATTATTCAAAGCCACAAATGAGATGCAAACATCCTTTGGAAAGCCCAGCCTAAGCTAAATTGTATGCTCTGCATGCTTGCATTGGGAAGCTCCTCAAGATTGCACTAGAACAAAAAGAATGCTTAATGCAAGGAATCAAAAGCATGGCAGCTGGTTCCATGTAAATTATTGAAACAAGTCAGTGACATGAAATCTGGAGGAGTAAGTGGCATCGCTGTTACAGGTGTTGATTGACAGGAAGATCCTCAATGGAATAGATGCTGACAGAACAATCCACGGAAAGCCTGATCCCCAGGCTTTTGAGTTTATTTAGCCATGCTACCTGCCTTAATCTTGTTCCTAAAGATATAGTCCTTACACCATAACTTGAAGGGTTAGAACGCGACGTGTCAGTTTTTCAAGTGGGGCTTCGTGTTCATGTCGGGTTTGTAATTAATGAAAAAATAAACAGGTTTACCGAACTTGTTTCGCGCACGCGTTCTCACTCACAGACACGCGCGACCAGACGAGTTAGGGGCCGAATGTGTTTTTGCGCACATCTGTTCTGTTTTCCTATTGTTTAAACACATGCTGGACGAATGTCTTAGACATTTACAATGCGTCTCGCTTTTTCTTCAGCGTCTCGCGCAGGACCAGCATATTTTCAACACCATGTCAAGTTAAAAAGAACTTCAAATTGTCAAAAATTCATGTTGAGACACCTGTGCTCTGTTTCATTCTTTGTGCTGCGTCTAGATTGTTTGCAGCGCAGTTGTCACAAAGATTCAATATTCTAAACAAGTTAAGGCTGCATAGACGGGACTGTTGCATTGTTGAATATTATTCCAGATTGTTCTGCACCAGGTGAAGTTTCAGCAAATATACGGTAAGGCAATACTTTTTTCCATTCTGCTCTAGTGTACTAAGGGACTGCCATGCCTTGTTAAAACTGTGTATGTTTACTGTTTCAGTACTGTAACAAATGTTGCCTATGCTTACATAAAATATAGTCTTTTGCAACAGTACTTGCTAGGAGAAGAAATTAGATAGTAAGCAATTTCAGGTTCGGGCTTAAAATCGTTCCAGCACCTTCTATTCCAAAAAAAAAAAAAAAAAAAATGCTTGTTTGTCAATTCATCCCATTTATTGAATTCTCCGATGCGAGTTTTGTTTGATCTTCCTACCGAGTGTACTTGTTCAAAAATATTTCAAGCTCATTATGCTTCACTCTAGTCAGTTGCGGACATAAGAGGCGGCATATACGAGAGTGGCATATACGCGTGTTCCGCTTCTGTACCGTGCCATGGTCCGATCTCTGATTTATAGAAATCACGTAATATGGAATCAACTGCTCACCCATTTCTTAGATCCACTGATATGCTGTAGCGATTTGCTTAGTTTTATTAGAAAGCTGAATACCCAAAGGGGTTTTGAATCAGGAATCAATCACATCCAAAGCGACATCAGATCAAAATATCATAGGCCTACAACTTGAGAACAAAAGACCACTCGACCAACACACTGTAAAAGGATTCACTGTTATTTGTATATAGATGTGTACTCCATTTTTGTTGATTCAGCATTTTTTGTATTTTGTGGGGGGTTTTTTTCTTTTGGAAATTTTTCAAAAGCAAATATACTGTGTATTCACTAGTGAAAATGCTTCACGAGGCAGCGAAGAATTTTAAACTCTTATAATTTAATGCAAATATTTTCATTACCAATTATATCATCAGAATAACAATTTGAGTAAAAGTAGTAGTCGTGCAGAAGGTATTTGTTTCCCCTGTTAAGAACAGTGTGCATTTACTTTTAAATTGTAACATTAGATATAAATTTAGCCGGTTTTATAAGATGACTCCCAATGGTCAAGAAGGTAAATTGTCCCAGTTGTCATCTGATTTTTATCAAATGTATAAATTACATGTGATATCATTCTTATTTTAATTTTATTTTTTGTCATCTGCTAAACCAAATTTTCCATGTAATTATGTATTTTCACAATTAAGTTGAATAATAACATACATAAATAATGATAAACAAATCATTAAAACAGAATCCCAGTCAAATTGATTCATCTGGAAAAAAAAAAAAAAAAAAACTTCATAACATTTATTTATTTATTTATTTATTGTTATTTATATATATATATATATATATATATATATATATATATATATATATATATATATATATATATCCCATATTTGGAATGCCCAATTCCCAATACACTCTAAGTCCTCGTGGTGGCATAGTGACTCGCCTCAATCTGGGTGGCGGAGGACGAATCTCAGTTGCCTCTGTGTCTGAGACCGTCAGTCCGCACATCTTATCACATGGCTTGTTGAGCGCATTACCGCGGAGACATAGCGCATGTAGAGCTACACTATGTAACTTTTTTGTTAAAAAATAAAATGTTATTAATGAGAGGGTGCAACAAAAATCCATCTTCCAAACCATGTCTTTACCCAAATACACTTTGATAAACCTATAATAATGATATTATATTATAAATATTTTAGAGCTGTCAGGACGGATTTCGCGGGAAATTGCATATATACGTCATTCACCCGTGTGTGTTGACATCATATCCATACACAGAGAAAATAAGATTCGGTCACTGTAGTGCTTGTGTGGGAGTAGCTGAAGCTGAAAGTTTGTTGTCACAATGAACGAGAAAAATTGGCCATGGATCATTCAAAACGGCAAACCTCCAAGGAATCATCGGTTGTAAAAACAAAGAAACCCTGAATAGAGCAGAGTCTACAAGCAAAAAGGGAAAGCGACAGAGTCCATAATAAAACGCTAATCAACATCGGCTTGGCTTTTCAGAAGTAGCGACAACTCAGAGATCTGAAAGGATTTAAAAGCTACCCAGAGATGGCTTTTTTCTTACTCAACAGGTAAGATATTTTATTGATATGGTTTATGTATAGTTGTTTAATCACGTATGTGTGTGTGTGTGTGTGTGTGTTGTGTGTAGTGAAATACAATAATTATACTGTAATTGGTGTAGAACTTTTAACTTGCTAGCACACGTGTGTATTTTTATTTATAACGGCAATAATTAATATAAATTAATCCTTTAGTTTTAGGCTTGCCAAGGACATGTGAGTCTTGAAATGATGTGACCACTGGTTGGTAACAATGACAATCTATAAATTAGTTACTACCGTGGTCTATTTGGCCAGAATATCCTGCAGTTATAAAAACATTACAACGACTGACCTTATCAGACTAGCAATCATTATGTCTAATGTTATCAAACATTGTCTAACTTTTGCAATGTAATTTATTTCAAAACATCAATGTTTCCAATAAGTCAAAACAACAGCATAAGATATGGCACTTACCTGCTCAAATGACAGGTTTTCAGATATCCGTCTTTTCTTTCTGTCGTTATTTATTTGTCCATTCGCTCTGATAAGATGTCCTGTATCCTTGTGTACTCTGGTGCCTCGAACCACATTCATCCACGCAGAGGAGCAGAGCCGAACCACAACCATACGTGCAGTTTTATTTTTTAACTGGTAGAGGACCAAAAGTTACATAGTGTAGCTTTAAAGAAGTAAGGCAACCAGCTGCAAAGCATTTTTGAGTTTACTCAACTTCAGGCAAATTACTTTTACCACCTTAACAATTCAGGTTGTATCATAAGTTCCATGAACTTAATACAAAAATGTCAGTGTCCTCAAAAATATCAATGATCATTAAGTTCAATAAACTTGAATTTTTAAGTACAGCTGTCGAGCAGCCCGAGTGCCGTAGGCAGTCACAGCAGTGCTGATTTAGGGCCATATAGCACGATTGTGAGTGTGATATTGCTTATATACAACATTTTAATGAACAACTAAATAAAAAATAAAAAAAGATTAGGAAAAACTGAGTATGGTCATAAAAAATGTGTGCATGAAACTACTTTCTTACGTGAGGAATTAGAGTC
The DNA here is from genome assembly GCF_019703515.2 of Myxocyprinus asiaticus. Classification (NCBI taxonomy): domain Eukaryota; kingdom Metazoa; phylum Chordata; class Actinopteri; order Cypriniformes; family Catostomidae; genus Myxocyprinus; species Myxocyprinus asiaticus. Next base: position 16,416,054 of record NC_059379.1, read on the forward strand.
TGCCATTGCTGGTTCAAACCAAATGATGTTTTCCAAGTCTCTCAAAAACATCACTTCAGAGCTACTAGTATCACAGCTTGGGCTGTTTCTAACATGTTATTGGAGAAACAAGGATGCATGTGTGTGTGTGTGTGTGTGTGTGTGTGTGTGAGAGAGAGAGAGAGAGAGAGAGAAAGAGAGAGATCTGGAGCGTGTGCGATCACCTGTTGATGATGCTGTAATCTGTTAGTCAGCTTTCTGAAGATTATGTCATTTTGGTGAAATTCATCCTATTTTCTCTGTGGAAAAATAGCTAACCAAGCGGGGGTATTCCTCCCTATTTCGCGGTAGCTGGTGCGCAAGAGTCTTTCACTATAAAAACCGCAATCTCTGCCATTTTGAACAGTATTTCCTCTCCAGTGTGGAAACTCCAGTAAGAGGTAAGCGCCTTGAGTTTGTGTAATTAATTAGTCTGTTGTGTCTCTCAGCTGTGATGAGCCTTAATGCTGAAGTTGTTAATTTAAAGCCATTTAAAGCTATTTCATAGCTTTAGTAGTATAGTAGTAATACAAGATATCATGGAGTGCTAAACACTTATTGACGCTGACTTCACGTCACCAACTGGCTCATATTACACACAAAAATGTTTTTTTTCCCCGCTTTTTGGCTAAAATATGTAATGTCACAAAAATTAAATGTAAAGAGACTGATACCCCTTAACACATCTGCACTGCTCTTACACTTTAATTTAGAACGGCACGAAGACAAGCGGTGTGATACACAGTGAAGTGTGTGTATCTTCCAATCATATTCGAGGACTGGAGCAAACTGTTGTGTGTGTGTATGTATATATATATATATATATATATATATATATATATATATATATATATATATATATATACACATACATACAGTAATTTTGCAACAGTCCGCTTTGTGTTTATATTATCTTATGTCTTGACTCAACTTGTGTTGTCACTTTCCTTGTTACCTTGATGCTAAAAGAATGGTGCTACTCTGAGTAGTGTGCCAACTTACCTAGTCCTAGTTCCCTAAAGTCTTTAGCAAAAACTTTTCAGGTTCTCATGCTCATTCACAGCATAATAAAGCCTGATGACCATTAAACTATACTGAGATTTATGTTCTGTAGATACATTTCTAATGTTGGCAAATGCTTCGTATGTGTCCATTTTACAGTAAAGTACATTTACATAGGTTACTAAAGTTGAATAAGAGTTATTAAGTATTTGTAACATGTGAGGTAAAAAAAGATTTACTATTTAGCAGGTATTGCGTGAAAGTCACCCTTTCTATGCATGTTGATATACAGTAAGCACATACATTATCAATATCTTATAGTGCATTTGCAAATGATTTTATGTCCTTAATGATAAACCCTTAACAGAGTGTAACATTAATGTACAGTGTAACCAATTGTCTTTTTATCAGAGCTGTTTAAAACTAGCTTTGAAAATAAAGCTTCATCACGGCATCGAGCATGAAGTATTTACAGCCAGTCGTTCTGACTGATGAAAGTTGCGCCAGCATACACAGCCCTTTTCTCTGAGTGTAGCATCCTATAGTCTCACAATGTATGATAAGAGCTAAAGATAGATGCTCTCTAACTGAGTTCCCTTGAGCTCCGGTAGCTCACTCTTGACAACCTATATACGGTCCCAGTCTTTTTCACATTGTGAAAGCTTCTGATGATTTATTCAATTCCTAAGATAGTGTGGCATCTCAGGAATTATTAATAGCTGATACTGGACAAGTGTGAAAGCATCATACATACCTTCATGGTTCTTAAGCGGTTTAAACAAAAGCATTGCACAATGGGAAAACCTTGACATTTCCTTTGACATTTTAGATCTAGATACAGCTAGAGGTGACAGTGTACTGCACCTGAATAACAAGGAGCTTGGAATGTATCAAAACTTTTACATTTTGCAACCTTTAATCTTGTTTGATTATGACTTATTTGAATGTGCATTTATCATACAGTATAAAATGACTAAAAAATGTTGGCCTCCCTGCAGGATAATAACATCACTGCACAGCAATGAATGTCATATAACAATAAAATCACTTACACGGAAACTAAAACTGAAGTTAGAGCAAAGTTTGACAGGAGACCAAGAGTGTGAAGCACGTGTCTCTCCAGACTCCTGATATTGTACACTAGAACCAGAAGTAGGTTTGGATTTAGATTAAACCGAGTATTCAAAGATATAACATATCAATTGGTGTAAAATGAAGCTCTGCTAATTCTGGAAACAGTCTGTTTCACTTTACACAAGGCATCAAATTTCAGTCCTCCAACCCAGTGTTTCTCAACTGGTGGGTCATGACCCAAAAGTGGGTCGTGGACAGCAGGAAAAAATGCCATGGTTCTCCTACTGAAAAATTTTCAGCGGCCACCCAAATGAAATTTAGGACTGCTTAGGCAAATGTAATGATAATCTCGCATTCAGCGATTTACGCTCAAAAAGCTTTTCATCTGCAATGTGAAATTTTTGCGGTGTGATAAAGCTTGTTTTTTGCACAAGTGTAACGGAACAACTCATGCCAATGATCCGATCTGCTCTAATCTATTGTATCTCTGGCGCTTGCACACGCATCAACGCCCATTTCAATTCTAGTGAGAACTTTTATAGTTTAAATCGCTATGGAGCTAGTCAAACCTCTCAATCAGGCAGCCCGACATTATAAACAGCAGTGAGGTGGAACAAAGCAACACTGATGTTGTTTTCTTTTAAATTATACATCATCACTCTTACAAAACTGTTTCACAATTTTACAGTAGTAAAAAAAGTAACTGTGAAACTATAGTTTCATATTAAATAATGTATTAGAATCTATATACTATTTTTCATAAACACTATAATTTATTACTATTACTATTATTATTATTATTATTATTATTATTATAAAGACTAGCTGCATTGACCTAATCATTATCATTGGATAATGAGGACCATCCATGGTCTTTCCTGTGCTTAGACTATATGTCATTGTACTGTAAATATAAGGGCAAGTTCATATGTTTGTTCATATTTTTGTTGACATCAACAACAAAAATAATGTCACTTGATAAATGCATTTATACTTGAAAACCATGAACAAAACTATGCCAGATCAAAGAAAATAATACCCAGGATACATTGAATCCAGGTTATGCTTTTTTTTTTCTATGGTGGGTCGCCACTTGATGCCCAGTGTAAAATCTGTGTCCTGAAGCAAAACCAGTTGAGAACCACTTCTCTAACCTGATGAAATGCTGATCAACCATTATGTGGCTCAGTGAGGGTGGGATGAAACTGTTGTAGGATCAGTAATCCTTTATGCTGCCCTCACACTGCAGCACATGTCCCAGTTTCAATTTTGTTACTCGTGCATTGTCACAAGGAGGCTATTGAACCGTACCCTTCAAAATTGTGAAATTTCGGTGGTGATGGTTTGTTTGAAACTTCTAGTGTTCCATCTTTCCATGAGGGGAATTATCCCACTAAATACAAATGCTTATATATCTATATACTGTCTATCTATCTATCTATCTATCTATCTATCTATCTATCTATCTATCTATCTATCTATAAACAGTTGTGATCAAAAGTTTGCATACCCTTGGAGAATTGGTAATATATGTACCATTTTTAAAGAAAACATGAGTGAGCAGGCAAAACACATTTCTTGTGGGATTCATATTCAACTGTAGGTTATAACAGAATGGCACAATCATAAAACAAAACATGGCAACAATGAAAAAAATGAAATGACCCCTGTTCAAAAGTCTGCATATCCTTAGTTTTTAATACTGTGTATTGCCACCTTTAGCATCAATGACAGCGTCCAGTCTTTTGTAATAGTTGTCTATGAGGCCCCAAATTCTTGCAGGTGGTATAGCTGCCCATTCGTCTTGGCAAAATGCCTCCAGGTCATGCAAAGTCTTTGGTCATCTTGCATGAACCACACGTTTGAGATCTTCCCAGAGTGGCTAGATGATATTAAGGTCAGGAGACTGTGATGGCCACTCCAGAACCTTCACCTTTTTCTGCTGTAACCACTGGAGGGTCAACTTGGTCTTGTGCTTAGGGTCATTGTCGTGCTGGAAAGTCCAAGAGCGTCCCATGCACAGCTTTCATGCAGAAGAATGCAAATTGTCTGCCAGTATCTTCTGATAACATGCTGCATTCATCTTGCCATCAATTTTCACAAGATTCCCCATGCCTTAAGAGCTCACACACCCCCAAAACATCAGTGAGCCACCACCATGCTTCACAGTGGGGATGGTATTCTTTTCACTATAGGCCTTGTTGACCCCTCTCCAAACATAACGCTTATGGTTGTGACCATAAAGCTCTATTTTGGTCTCATCACTCCAAATTACAGTGTGCCAGAAGCTGTGAGGCGTGTCAAGGTGTTGTCGGGCATATTGTAAACAGGCTTTTTTGTGGCACTGGTGCAGTAAAGGCTTCTTTCTTGCAACTCAACCATGCAGCTCATTTTTGTTCAAGTATCGTCGTATTGTGCTCCTTGAAACAACCACACCGTCTTTTTCCAGAGCAGCCTGTATTTCTCCTGAGGTTACCTGTGGGTTTTTCTTTGTATCCCAAAAAACATCTTCTGGCAGTTGTGGCTGAAATCTTTCTTGGTCTACCTGACCTTGGCTTGGTATCAAGAGATCCCTGAATTCTCCACTTCTTAATAGTGATTGAACAGTACTGACTGGCATTTTCAAGGCTTTGGATATATTTTTATATCCATTTCCATCTTTATAAAGTTCCATTACCTTGTTACGCAGGTCTTTTGACAGTTCTTTTCTGCTCCCCATGGCTCAGTATCTAGCCTGCTCAGTGCATCCACGTGAGAGCTAACAAACTCATTGACCATTTATACACAGACACTATTTGCAATTTAAAAAGCCACAGGTGTGGGAAATTAACCTTTAATTGCCATTTAAACCTGTGTGTGTCACCTTGTGTATCTGTAACAAGGCCAAACATTCAAGGGTATGTCAACTTTTGATCAGGTCCATTTGGGTGATTTCTGTTATCATTATGATTTAAAAAGGAGCCAAACAACTATGTGATGATAAATGGCTTCATATGATCACTTTCCTTAAATAAAAGACAGTTGTTTTTGCATGATCAGTCATATTTTCAAAATCAATGCCAAAATTTCATAATTTCTGCCAGGGTATGCAAACTTTTGAGCACAACTGTATATGTTAGATCATAAAAATTACCTTTTGTGTTTCAGCAAAGAACGTATGGTATGGATGCTTTTTGTCAAGAACAGTGGACATCTTCACTGTCCAGAATAAACCAAGGACAATCTCAACCATCACAAAAGGCTACAAATCATTTATGCTTGATGAGGCAATATTAAGAACCAAAGGTGTTGTAAAATTTTCAACAGTATAATTATTGAAAGGTGCACTCAGTAATATTCATGTTGAAGTGCTTGCTTACACCTAGCAGAACAGATACAGCATCACACTGAAAACAGAAGTTCTCAATAGCATGTCAATATAGAAATGCTATTTTCTGTCAGACATCATTACTAGTTTTTGCTAGTGAAAGCTTACAATTACAGGGGATTATTGAGATAAAATGAGCAATATTTGGTTGATCATATGATTCCAACATGGCACCCAGCACCATGTAGAATAATGAACCTTAAGACTGAAATAACTACAGATTTTATTTAATGTGAGTGTACACCATTTTATTTATTTATTTCAAAAATACTATTGAACTATTAGCCTAGTATTTTATATAGCTCTATGAGTATTTCTTTTCTTGAATATTTGTAAATATCTGTTGTGTTAAATAGGTTCGTCTAGGCAGTACAAAAAAAAAAAAAAAAAAAAAAAAATGCAATTTTTATGATCCTCTTTTTAAAATAAATTGTGTATATGTATATATATATATATATATATATATATATATATATATACACTATATTGCCAAAAGTATTCGCTCACCCATCCAAATAATTGAATTCAGGTGTTCCAGTCACTTCCATGGCCACAGGTGTATAAAATGAAGCGCCTAGGCATGCAGACTGCTTCTGCAAACATTTGTGAAAGAATGGGCCGCTCTCAGGAGCTCAGTGAATTCCAGCGTGGTACTGTGATAGGATGCCACCTGAGCAACAAGTCCAGTCATGAAATTTCCTCGCTACTAAATATTCCACAGTCAACTGTCAGTGGTATTATAACAAAGTGGAAGCGATTGGGAATGACAGCAACTCAGCCACGAAGTGGTAGGCCACGTAAAATGACAGAGCGGGGTCAGCGGATGCTGAGGCGCATAGTGCGCAGAGGTCGCCAACTTTCTTCAGAGTCAATCACTACAGACCTCCAAAGTTCAGATTAGCTCAAGAACAGTGTGTAGAGAGCTTCATGGAATGGGTTTCCATGGCCGAGCAGCTGCATCCAAGCCATACATCACCAAGTGCAATGCAAAGCGTCGGATGCAGTGGTGTAAAGCACGCCGCCACTGGACTCTAGAGCAGTGGAGACGCGTTCTCTGGAGTGACGGATCACGCTTCTCCATCTGGCAATCTGATGGACGAGTCTGGGTTTGGCGGTTGCCAGGAGAACGGTACTTGTCTGACTGCATTGTGCCAACTGTGAAGTTTGGTGGAGGGGGATTATGGTGTGGGGTTGTTTTCAGGAGCTGGGCTTGGCCCCTTAGTTCCAGTGAAAGGAACTCTGAATGCTTCAGCATACCAAGAGATTTTGGACAATTCCATGCTCCCAACTTTGTGGGAACAGTTTGGGGATGGCCCCTTCCTGTTCCAACATGACTGCGCACCAGTGCACAAAGCAAGGTCCATAAAGACATGGATGAGCGAGTTTGGTGTGGAAGAACTTGACTGGCCTGCACAGAGTCCTGACCTCAACCCGATAGAGCACCTTTGGGATGAATTAGAGCGAAGACTGCGAGCCAGGCCTTCTCGTCCAACATCAGTGTCTGACCTCACAAATGCGCTTCTGGAAGAATGGTCAAAAATTCCCATAAACACACTCCTAAACCTTGTGGAAAGCCTTCCCAGAAGAGTTGAAGCTGTTATAGCTGCAAAGGGTGGGCCGACGTCATATTAAACCCTATGGATTAAGAATGGGATGTCACTTAAGTTCATATGCGTCTAAAGGCAGATGAGCGAATACTTTTGGCAATATAGTGTATATATATATATATATATATATATATATATATATATGTTTTAAAAAGAGGATCATAAAAATTGGGTGACGGGTGATGTGCAGGATTCCTCTGCTTGTCAGCCCACTCTTGTGATTATCTAGGGCAGATTAAGCTTCTGTTTGGAACAGGAGATGCAGCCAATTAGTCAGCCAGTGTTTAGCTTCCACTGCCATTGCGTGGGTTCAAGGGCATAGGATGGAGGGTTACAGATTTTTAATGGCTTTAATGGAAATATATATGGACTGTATATTTTCCCGTCTGTTGCCTTCGATGTCACAACTTGCTAGTGTAGGGCTTGGGACTGTGGGTGTTCTTGTGGTGCCATCAGCCAATCAGCCAGTGTTGTAAAATATAATATCTGAGCTTCATTGTTGACTCATTGGATGCACTTTTGAGGTTAATAAATGCATGTGATTTAGATTTGTATGGGGCCTATAAAGAAAAAAAGAAAAAAACAAAATCACTGACATTACGTCATGTCTAGTGGGCAATCCAACCTCAGAATTTTACCTGCCCATAGAGACAACAAAAAGTCTAGATCTATTATATCAGATTCTGTCTGAAAGTTTTCTGTGATGCTGTCTCCAAAGCCTCACTTCTATACCACCTCCTTTGTTTTTCAGTCTGAAATTTGCTTATATTAAAGTGATGCTTTGTGTGTTTTATTGCTAGGCATGTGATAAAATGTTGTTCTCTCAGGTATTGATACATTTTGTATATGGCAACATAACATTTTAGTTATTCAGTTTCTTTACTTCTACAGTATAAGCACATTATAATAAACATTTAACCAGGATGAAAGAGCACAACTATTGGAAGACAAATTCAGCCTTTTGTGTTATGGTGCTAAGTACTCACATTTTGTCGTAATTTAATTTGCTGAGATATATCCTTATTTATTTTATTTTTTGTGATTCACTTTTGACATTTTTGTTTGTTCCTTAGACACCTGCTAACTTGTCTAATGTTGCCCAGATAATTACAAAAAAACAAAAACATACCTAGAAATCTGTTTTTCTTTAACAAGTACAATTAATTTGATAGTATATATATGTATACATTTTGATGTAATTACAGTTAAAGGAATATTCCGTGTTTGATACAAGCTCAGTCGATATCATTTGTGTCAATGTCGATTACCACAAAACTTTATTTCTTCTTGTCCCTCATTTCCTTAAAATAATAATAATAATAATAATAATAATAATAATAATAAAGCAAATATCAATGTTACGGCAAGTCACATACAATGGAACTAAATGGGGACAATTTTTGGAGAGTTTAAAGGCAGAAATGTTAAGCACTTACATTAATTCTTCTGTTAAATCTAGCGTTTCATTTGAAATACACAGTTGTTTAAATCATAATTTTTACAGTCGTTTTAGGGTTTTAGTTACTACAGCATTACGTTGTCATGCAACGAAAATGTCAAATTGGATATAAATTTTGACAGAAAAGGTAAATAATTAATTCTTTCACACTTAAATCATGTTAACGCACATATTGTTTACGTCTTGTGGCTATACTTTTGAAACAGCTAATGATATTTTATGTTTATGGATCCCGATTCACTTCCATTATAAGTGCCTAACTAAAATGGAGGGAGCAGTCAAAATTCTTTTTTGGAGTAATCAACATTATGCCTAGTTCTATTTTCTCATTTACTGTAATCTCTCAACATGAGAGTGAAACATTCATGCTTATGTAACTGATGTCTGGAGTTAAGACATGTGTGACTAAATAATAATGAAAAAAGTTGCAGAGTTATGGAAGTTTCATGGTGTTTTAATTAACTGTGTTGAAATTATACCACACCATCAATTATACTGGCTATGAATGAGTGAGAAATGCTACCGCAAAACTGTAATTAATGCTTGACTCAGAACCTGTTTGGTGAAGCTTCAAAAATTCCCCATTCCATTCTTTTGGACAACTTTATGCTGTTTGAAGAAAGAAGGACACAAAGTCCTCTCATATTCTCATGTAACAATATTAAAGGATTGCGATACTAGTTTTCTTTGAACCCAAAATTATGGATCTATCAAACTCAATAGATGACACAAAAGCTGTAAAATGATATTTGACAGATTTAAACTATTTGAAAATCTTTCGATCTTTGGACAGCTGGTTGACATCAAATTATCTAGGTTACATCAGGGAACATGCCTTACTAGGATTGAAGGGTTCTGTGTTTTGTATTTCTGTTGGACTCTTTCTCAAGTTCTTTGTGTCAGTTTGAAAATAAAATTATGAAGGATTTATTTAAGTGAATGACATGAAGGGCACCTTCAAGCCAAAGGAGATGACTTTGTCTTCCTTTGAAATATTTAAAAAAAAAAGCTCTAGGAGAGAGTACAATGTGCTTTGAGAATTATTTTTTTTTTTCTGTGTAAGCAACACCATGATCTGTGATGAATTGTTGAGGACCAATTCCCATTGAGGTTCATGTTCTATTAGACAACAAAATGCATTTGAATGTTATTTATAATACGCACATGATGTGAGTGTTGTTGTGTTTGTGAATGAGTCTCTCAAAAGCAGTACTCAAGTGGTGGCTGTATGCAATTATAAAGTTCTATCATCTAACCTCCCACTCTCTTAATCTTTAAATTCTAGCACTTACAGACAATTATGTCAGCAATGCAATTGAGACTGAGATTGTTGCAGCCACTCTTCGCCACTTTATTGGCATTTATGCTGAGCATTTCAGCTATACACAGCCCTTATTTCCTTCAGATAAGAGATAGAAGACTGTGCCATTAGAAAGTCAATGAGCCAGTATGCCTCAGCAGCACTGGAAAGGCTCACATTTTTGCATTTTGGGTAAATTTATTTTTTTTAGGCTTATTCAAAAATTGATAATCCGCACATCACAATCAAATCGTCACATTTGGATAAAATGCCTTTAATTAATGTCTTATTAAAAGCCAGAAATGTCTTTACTATCTTTAAAACATTTTTAAAGGAATAGTTCAATCAAAATGAAAATTCAGTCATTGTTTACTAACCAAAGTTCCAAACCTGTATGCTTGTTAATTCTTTTATTTATTTATTTATTTTTTTAAGAATATTTATCCAACTCTTTGCGATTTGTGGAATTTATTTGTGCTGTTTTTGATATTACTGTTAGTTAATAGTTGTGTGGTGATGTTAATAGCTTATATTTTATTTAATGGTGTTTGTTGAGTTTCACCATTACTGAGCTTTGTATTGAAAACTCTGTTCCTCCTGTTCAAACTATTGGAAGTCCAGCCTTTGCTGGTATCATAAAGTTATTTAATCAGAACTTAAACATCAAAACTTTAGGTGCTACAGTGCATCCTGGTTAACCTTGTGTGTCACAATATTAAAGTTATTTGTACAAAACCTGATAAATCCAGATTACAAAAAATAAACAGTTTAGACAATGGATTATGTCTAGACAAAACTTCTTAAATGGAAAGAAATTGATATTTTTTTGTTAATGTAACTTGACTAAGACAAAGCAAAAAGACAACTAGCTTAAGTTGAGTGAACAATGTTTTTCTTTTTAAATTATTATTATTATTATTATTGTTATTATTTTTTACAGTGCATACAATATAGCTTTGTGTGAGAAGACAAAAAAAATAAAAAATTATTCACTATTGTATCTTCCCCTCCTTGAAACCTTGCAAATGGTCTGCATTCATGTCAAGAACTGTAGGTTGACTTTTCTTTAAAAAAGTGGTAGGTATTGTTGGGTGTTTGGCCACACGTGTACTGCATTTTCTGGGTATGTTCACGGAGGGGCGACAAAAACGATTATTTTTATTTTTTTTAGCTGTACAGGCTGTAATACAGCGAAGAGCATATTTTATAAACATTTTATAAATATACCCTCTTAACCCAAACACTAACCATCAGTGGAGTAAAAATTTAATATTAAAGGGAAAAATGCAACCCCTGAAACATGCTCATCATTGATTATGCGAATTTGATTATTTCCTGGTTTTAACATGGGATTGAAATGTGGTCTCCCATGCTGCTGAAGCAATGCACTTGTGGTCACACCTCAAGGAAATGTACACACATGGAAGCCGATGCAAAAATGTCTGATAGAAGATGGGGCTTTTCAGTGAGTTGGCATAATGTGGCCAATCATAGGGTACTGGAACTCTCGGAAACAACATGCAGACTTCCCGTGTGATAATGTTGTGCACACACGCAAGAAGCAATGCTGTTTGGGCACCAGTGTCATTAATGCACCAATTTTAAATTTGGACACAAACCTGGACTAGATGCGAGCTTCAGAAGTCAGAATAATTATCAGTAAATACTGATTTATCTGTTCTGCACAAAAAGCTGTTGTGTCTTTAGAAAACTTGGAATATAGAATTTTCCTTTTTTCCTTTTAGCATTAGTTTTAGTTTAGAATATTTGCCTTTTTGTGTTGACACTCATGTGATGTGACAAGGCTTGCTGAATCACTTATCAATTATTTGGAGCAAGGCTGTGAACGGAGTGCCAAAACCACACTGATGAGCACACACTCACAACAGCAACTTAGCCAATAACAGAGGACCTCCCAAAGAGTCTTAATGATATTTTTAAGGGTAAACAAGGCCTTTCGGTGTCTATCCCACCCCAAAACATCTCTGGAGGTGTTGTTTTCCAAATGTTCAATTGTCTGGCATGTCATCTTATCACAGTCTTCATCAGGAACGGCGTCATCTTTTGGAAGCTGAATTGATTAAGTCAGTGTGTGCAGCAAATTAAGTTAATATAGATTTTCCAATACTCATCTTCTGCATGGAGGGATGGAGTGCTCATATATTGACAATAAGGCTTAATTTCAGAAATGGAAACCCATGGAGAGGCTAAATCCCTAAGTGATCTTCTTCAGAGAAGAAATGAATAGAAGCACAGCAGAGGTTAAATGTCGTTTCCTCCTGAGGATGTTTACTAATAACCTCAAAATTTCCCTTTTCCATCTGGTCACTCAAGCTGTTTTCCAGGTTTTGCAGTTTAAAAGAAAAGCTGAGTGGGAACGTCATCTTTTTTCTTGCAGGGTCAAAGAAATGCTTATCCTCTGATGTATTGCCCAAATGTTTGAAGAAACAAAGTTTTAAATATGATGACAAACAGATGACATTCTTGATTTTGTATCACCTTGGTCAAAATGTTCCATATTGTATATATCCTAGAGGTTGAATTCTACACCACTAATGAAGACTTTATATAGTGACTGAATGTCTGGTGCAGTGGAGAAATAAGCTGGAAAGAACATCATTACATGTTCTACAATGAATATAAACACCATCCTTATGCATACCTGTAACATTGTATTTGTGTACAAGCATAATACAAGTGGGACTGGATAATACTTTTGTAGATTGCTAAAATGAATCTGGTCAATCATTCTGAAATCGGTCCACTGACAAACAGGTTTAAATACACACTGAAGCCATTTATAATTTGCAGCCACATATTTGGACTTCACCCAGAGCTTTGAAGGAAAATAGGGGCTTCGCAAGCTTTCCTGAGTTTGAAAAGAGGCCTGCAGATGAGCCGATTAACTATTATGAAAACCAAAGTTAATTGCTTCAGTGAGTCATTCACAGTGCCCTTGACAACAGTTTCAATCAACTCCAATTTTGATCTTCAGCGAGGCTTACACAAAAGAGCTAAATGCATCTTGTACCACCACATACAAAGTGTAAAGGATTAGGGCAGATTTGTAGAAAAGGTAAATAACTGCTTTGATAAGGTCCTCAGAGTCTTTTATGATTTCTTTATACTTTTTCATGTTGCTATTTTACACAAATATTGTATGCTGAAGGAATAGTAAAGTATATACTTCATAAGTATAGAAGCTAAATAATAATTAAAAAAAATAAAAATAAATAATAATAAAAGAAATATCCAAAAAAGTAATTAAAGCCAAAGGCAGAACAAGGAATTGCTTACAATTTAACTGGCTCACATCTTGAAGAATGTTTGTTTTCTTGAAATAAAGAGTTTGATGTCCAACTGTATGTATATATAATGTAACTTACAGGAATTGAATCTTCCTCCCAAGTCTAAAAAGACCATCTGAAATTAAGCTTCAAAAACATCTCAGTCTGACCTTCAACCTTCTCACATCAGACAGATGAATACATTAATGCACGACTGCCAACAACACCAATTGGGCAGTGCTTGAAGTGGAAGAAACAAGTGCAGGTACTGTCCGTTTTACTATTAAAGGAATAGTTCACCCAAAAATGAAAATTTGCTGATAAGTTACTCACCCTCAGGCCATACAAGATGTATCTGAGTTTCTTTCTTCATCAAAACAGAATATAAGATTTTTAGGATTTCATTTCAGGCCTCCTCCTTTAAACAATGCAAGTGAATGTCCTCCATTTTTTGACGGTCCAAAATGTTCAAAATAATCCAAACGACTCCAGTCGACAAGTTCTTCTGAACCCAAACGATTGATTATTTTTAGAAAAAAAACAATACTTATATACTTTTTAACTACAAATGTTCACTTCCGTACATCTCTGTGACGCACGCTCATGAGAGGGATGAGGTAAGCTCGTTGGTAATATCACGTGTCACATGGAGGAGGAGGCAGGAAGTGCATCATTGTTCACAAGAGAAACTTGCACAGACCAAAGACCAAGCGGCGTTCACAAACCAATACAATCCAAAACAACTTAAAAACAATATAATTAAAAATAATTTCCAAATAATAATAAAAAAACACTATTGCAGTAAATAACCATCATTTATTTCAGTAACAATTACAAAGTTTACACACGGGCACAGCCGATTAATTCAGATATCGACCCTTTGTTTCTTCCGATGGTCTGAAATCCTCAGGGGTAAAATGTTCACTGCACACCATCCAATATTTGAGAGAATGTAGGGGTGTACTGATATCCAGATTCAACGCGATAAACCAGAGCTTCAGTCGCTCATGATCATGTATAAGCAATCGATGAAATGTTTATATTTTTCCCGGCATGCATTTTCTTTGGGGTTTCTGAAGGTTGAAGCATCCAGGATACACATGCCAAACGACCATTTTGAACAATACAAATCTACAGCAAAGACAATTAAATTTTTTACAGCGCTGCTCCTCTTGTAAACAATGATGCGCTTCCTGCCTCCTCCTCCACATGACGTGTGACTAGGGCTGCCCCTTGATAGTCGACTAAAGGTTAGTCGATGAGAAGAGTCTTGGTCGACCAAGTTTTGATTGGTTGGTTGGTCACAGAAAAAACTCCACATAAAAATGACGAACACCGGTATTACTGCTGGTTGGACGCTAGGTGGTACTATGGGGTAATTTGCGTTAAGCAGGGTTAGGGTTAAGCCTACACAATAAAGCAAGACACCTTGATTTCAAACTTAGAACTTTATTTTTTATTTATTTTAACTAAAAATTCAAATGAAACTGGAAAAGTGCAATTAAAATGTGTTTTGTTCAACTTTTTGAAAGATTTACAACAGATTTACAACAGTTATCAACATCTCTCTGGCAAAGAACCTACTTCATCTGTGCATTCTATACCGGTGGGGTATTTCGCTGTCCAGGAAGATACATCATGTGTGTGAATAAATTTGTTTTGTTACCTCCTTCACGATATATATATATATATATATATATATATATATATATATATATATATAATTTATAAATGTAAAAAATAATAATTATAATGATGATAATAATCACTGAAATATAAATCATGGTTCGAGATAAACGTGTTTTTGTATTTTATGTTTTAATCACAGATGTATAGGCTGCAGAGTTGGTCACAATAAACTGCTCTGTGGAAATAAAGAGAACTGAACTCAAAACACCACCTGAGCTGAGATATCTGAGGTCATTTGCAGGACTCATAGACGATACTGTTCTTGCCAAAAAACCAAAAAAAAAAATCGAAAGACAGAAACAAAGGGTGAGAACCTTTTACATACGCGTGTTCCACGAGACTGCACACCTCCATAACAGCACGTCATACATGCACATAGAAAGCTTTTCTGTCATCTGTTCTTAATAATATAATAAAGTGTTTCTTTAAGCACGTGTGTCTACGGGCAAATTATTTGTAATATTAATTTGATAATAATAATTTAATACATGGGAAAACGAGCCAAATATCGTCTTGACATCGTTAAAGGCATCAGCTATTGCCGATCATTCTGACGATCGTCAATCCTCGAGATCATTGTCTGTCGGCACAACCCTAATGTGCATTTCTCTCTATAAATTAACAAAATGTTCAGACAGTCTCCTTGCTGTTTTTTCCAACACATTCAGAATCATTACTGCTTTTGCTGGTGACACTGCGGCTTCCTTTGTGCTTGCAATAAAATTTATATTTTAAAGGCTCATTATTATGGTTTAGTATTTCTCTGTAATGGAGAACAGTGTTAGCAATGTTACAAATAACATCCTTTCTCAGCCCTGTAACTCAAACCATTTTCAGATGTCCCCCAAAAAATATATTCAATTAATTAAATTAATATCATAAACGTGCGACTAGTCGACTAATGGCTTAAATTAACTCCTACTAGTCGACTAGAAAAATCTCTCAGCCCTACGCGTGACCTTACCAACAAGCTTACGTCATCCCTCTCATGAGTGGGCATCACAGAGATGTACGGAAGTGAACATTTGTAGTTAAAAAGTATATAAATATTGTTTTGTTTCTAAAAATAATCAATCGTTTGGGTTAAGAAGAACTTTATTTGTCGACTGGAGTCGTGTGGATTATTTTGATGCACCCTAAATATGCATTTTGGACCATCAAAAATGGAGGACATTCACTTGCATTGTTTAAAGGAGGAGGCCTGAAATTAAATCTTAAAAATCTTAAATTCTGTTTTGATGAAGAAAGAAATACAGATACATTTTGGATGGCCTGAGGGTGAGTAAATTATCTGCAAATTTTCATTTTTTGGTGAACTATTCCTTTAAATGATACTCGGAGACCGCTTTTGTTCACAAAAATAAATAAATTTGGGGGTTACTATACGGCAGGGCTCTTTAAATACTTTTTTTTTATGGGCTAGATTATCCAGATGAAAAGTCAATGGGGGCCAAACTTATTTCCATATTTTTCTTATCAAACTCTTTCATTGTAACTAACACGTTAACGTGAAAAACAAAACATTGTTAATAATGTGTGTTTGTTTATATTAAAATAGTCAGGGGTTTTTAATTAATATTTTGTACCTATCACCCTCAAATAACAAATAGGTTTCGATTAACTTTACTTTGAAAATAAAAACACATTGTAGGGTTATTGTTTATGAAAACAGTGGAAGAACATTTGGATCTACCAAATTCTGTATACGGTAAATTGGTATTTACTGTATATGGTATATGGTAATATCTTTGACAATATTAACCTACATAAGAAAGCAATAGCAATCTAACGTTATCTTTTTAAGATAAAATAATGAAAAAATGCAGTGCCTGTTCTTCCTTTTTCTCTATTATCCTCCCATTCAGGAGGGGGAAATGAGCCTTTACTTGTCCTGCACATATGGTGCATTTGTGCAGATAATCATTGGTAAGCAGAGAACAAACTGATTTGATGATGTTCGTGATTGAGAACTCTGACACACATCTGATTAGAACCAAACACAATCAGGATATTTACATGTATGTATTTAATGACGCTTCATGTTATCACTTTTAATGAGCACGACTGACCCTGGAAAGATGAGACACACCCATTTAACACTTGAAGAATGGAGAAAAAAAAAGCAAACGTTTATGTGTATTTTCTTTAAAGGTTCAGTTTTCATCATCAATTTATCTTTTGTTGAAAAAGGTTGTGCATATGAGCTGACATCACTTCTGTATCAGCAGTAAAGTATTTTTTAAGTCTTTAGTTTTTACTGCACCTGCTAAGCAATTTGCATGAATACATTTTGATTGAATAAGACACAATAAATGTGCTCAATTAAAAGTTGCGGGTTCATGTTTTAAAGAGCAATGTAACTGAACTAAGCCCAGACAAGCTTAAACACATCCGCTGATGCTGTTGCATGTGCCGCTGATGCTGTTGCATGTGCCGCTGAATGTTGTTAAACTCACCGCTATGTTTTGCGCAGAGAGCGCTCAGATGTTTAGAATGTGACACAATTATATCAAAATCCATCAGAGGGTCAGATAAATTGACGGGCCGCATCAAATCATCCACTGTATTACATTAAATAAAACAATTACATTGTACCGGGAGACTCTGAGTAGTGGTGGTCCACAAGAAAAACTGCTGGTACTCTGTTGACTAAATTAGAGAAGTGCAGGTACCCGTGAGTACCCGCCCACTTCAAGCATTGCAACTGGCTGATAAAAAACAAAAAACAAAAAACAAAAAAAAACCTTGGCCTACTCTGTCACATGAAGTAATAAGGAGGAAGTAGGTTAGATAGACTGGTATTAAACACCAGAATATCTATGATAGAAGTAAGTTGTGCAAAGTATGCCAAACCTTGTTCTTTTCAAGCTGTGTGTAGCACCTACCACTCAGCATATCATTCCGAAGCATGGAAACGAGTGTCTGGTTTATTTTTAACATGGTCATCCTCATCATTTTACAGTCAGATCTTAACAGTTTGTGTAGAACATTTTAGAGCATGTTGTTGTGTTGTTTCCAGTGTGGAAAATGGTCATGAACAAATTAAATACTTTTTTAGTGCATAAAAGACTTGACTAACTTTTCAAAGTGGACCTAAGAGGAAGAAAAAACAACAACATGACCCCTCTGGTTGTCAATGTCAGTTTCTGTTTCAGTGGCTTGTGTGCTTGTTGTAGTTTTCTGTAATCACAATTAAAGGTACTGTGTTTTGCTAACTTCAACACTTTCATCAGAACCCCACCCTCCAAAGACAGGTCAGCAAACCAATGTCAGCAAACATGCAAAATGATTCACATTCAGACAGTTTTTGTTACTATTTGGCTAGTTTTCTTATTGGCTAAAAAAAGTGTGGGCCGCTCCACTGACTCTTCTTTTGAGTTTACTGAGTCTAGGGCTCTCGCAATGACAAGTACCTATTTCAGTGATATCTGTCAGGTAGCATGGACATTTTATGTGTGATATAAACAAAAAACCTTACAGCGTAATTTATATTAGTATTTGATTTTTTAACAGTCCTCTTGATCAATGCTGTAAAAGATGTTCAATATGTGAGCTTCAGAGACTCGTTTTTCAATCAGGGCACATCACTCTAATACTTGTGCTTAAAAATCAAAGAGCTGTTTAATTATTCAGTATAAAGAGATATATTATAATTATTATTATCATTATCGTTATTCCTACAAATACATGTATCCCAGCACTTTGAAAAAAAAATTATTTCTTTTTTTAATCTTTGTTAAAACAAGAAAGCTACAAATATCCTATGGTGAAAAAATAAAGAAAAAACAACAAACAATTAAAACATTGAGAAAAAAAATAACAGCAAAAAAGAAATTCTACATCCTATACAAACAACATGGCCCAATAATTTAAGAAAATAGTGTCTCTAAAACGTTCATATTGCTTTGTACCTTCATCAGTTCCCTTTGTGGAGTTCAGCATCAAGATAATGCTGTGAAGTGTTCACAATGACCAGAAGGGGCGCTCTCCCTCGGGCTCTGTACTGACTTCCAAAAGGAAGTCTTGAGGTTGCCAACATATGTCTGTTGGCGTCTTTGAGAAGAGAGAGAGAGTCCCATTATTAGCTTGTTTACTCTTCAGCACAAATTCCTTTTGTTTCCTTTTGGCAGTAGAGAAAAAAAATACAAGGTATAGTTACTATTCCTCATGAGTATTCACCACTGTTGCATTTAGGATTATTACTCTCTAAGAATATTATGACTATTATTATCACCATCACAGATACACAGAGTGCATCGTGTGTTGTGTGCATGTCTGTGTTGGGTGTGCGCGTGTGTGATTGTGTGCACATGAGTCAAGTGTTCAGTGCTCATTGCTTGCTTTCTCAAAAGAGAAGCTAGGCAGAGTCAATAGCTTGGAGTTTGGAACTCCCTCTTGAGGCAGCCCATCTCCTCCTCCACCCAAATCAAAAGAGTCCTTGGAGTCACTGGAGGGAGCTCGCCTCCTCAGGCAAGTGTCCCGGCTTGGCAGTGGGGGTGGCACCATAGCCAGAGCTGGATTAAAGCCCCCTGGATGCTCCAGTCCTTCTGGCGGATCCACGGAAATGCACGGGGGACTCATCTTCTTCTTCCGGGTGTGTGGCGAGGACTGCTGTTGGATGCTGTCCCCTCGTGAGACAAAGCCGGAGGAGATGGAACTGCGTTGGGGACTGCTCTCCACGGACGAGCACACCTCTATGGAGTGTCGGCGTGGGTCGTCTAGCCAGGACAAGGGCCGCGGTAACAGCAGCACTCGCTGGCCCTGAATATCCACACTGTGGTACTTCTTAAGATGACTCCTACTTGCACCTACATCTCCCATTCCTCTGCCCATCCCATCATCACTTCTGCCTGCAAGCCCTGTCCTGATAATAAGGGACACCTCCTGGTCCACTTTGTCCATTTCTTCCTGCTTTACAGGGGGCCTGGAGGCTGATGGGTGTGGATGTAGTGGTGGAGAGTGGGCGCGTCCGGAGAAGACGTTGCACTGGTCGTAGGGATTGTGCTGCGTGTGCACGCTAGATCGCGAGGATTTTGGAGAGGCACCCGGTGTGGCAGGAACCAGAAAGTGTGAGGGCTGGTGCTGCTGCTGCTGCTGCTGCTGAGGTTGGATGTTGACAGGGGGGTTGGACAGTTCCCTGAGCCCCAAAGGACCCTCATTTCCCCCTCCCTCTGTGTAAAGAGTCTCCTGAGAGTCAGCACTCACTGCCACCTGAGGGGAGCAGGGACGGAGGAGGTGAAGGGAGGGTATGTGGGTAACATTAGGTATTAAGACATGAAAGGGTGAGAGGGATACTGGTTAATATGAGATGTTAGGGGTGTAGAAGCCAGCGGGAGGGAGAGAGGGAGGGGGAGTCGTGGAGTTAGAGTGGAGTTCCCCATTAGCATTGCACTCCACAAGCTCTCTGTTTTAAAGGACTGTAGGTGGAATTAGAAAAATAGAAAAGAGGCTGCTTTAGGACATCTGTTTTGAGTGCATTTGTAGCCCCAATCAGAGGTAGCCGACATTTAGGATCTGACGCTGATGTTCTTTTTAAAAGTTAATTTAAAACTTGAAATAGCTCACCAAAAAGAAAACTCCTTTAAATCTTTAGCCGACAAAAATAGCTCTTAAATTGTGCTAGTACCAAATTTCAATAAAACTTGCTTAACAGTAGTGACATGTTCTGTTTTTGAAGTAACATTCCTAGATCAACAACCAGTTAACCACCAGTTGAAAACATTATCAGTCTTTTCTGTGTAATTGTGTTCAGTGTTATAGGAAATGTGTATGGTGTACCGTTTCAAACTAATTAACAGTGTACCGTATACAGGTGATTTTGCCAAATAAATATTTGTCAAATAAATGTATTGTTCTCCCTTTTGCTCTCCCTTTTGACATATTCTAAGTAGCTAAGTCCCATGTACTAAACTTACACACTGCCTGAGTTACTGTATCTAGAAATGCTACTGCTTTGAGTAAAGTCACATAAGTGAAAACTTACCGTTTCAATTGCACTTTCAGTGAGAAGTGTGTAATAGGTGTATTGTTTTCAACTAGGGCAGAGAAACATTCACCCTAAGGCAAAACTACAGGCACTGTTTGGCAGACTGCACTCTGAGCCACTGGGCTACTGCAAGAGACCAGAAGACTCACATCTCTTCATGGGGTCACACTCTCTCTGAACTCAGTAACTGGAGGACTTCTTCCTTGCCTCTAGCTGAGAGAGTCCAAAAGAAGGCAGCAGCCCAGTAGGAGAGAGGTGGGTGTGAGTTTTGGGAGAGGCTAAAGATCAAGAGGAACCAAACAACCATGTTCAACAATTTGAAAAGTTAGCCAATACAGAGTAGGAGACCCAGTCATGAGCCTTGTTCTGTGTTGTAGCTTGTAAAATTTAATCTATACTGCCACCTAGTGGCAAGATATCTACACCACCAGTCAAACATTTGGACACACTTGACCGAATTTTTTTCTTCTCATGATCTTAAACTGTTTGAAGCTTATACTTAAATGCTTGAAATTTTTTAGATGAACATAAATTATTTCCATGTATACATTTCTTAACAAAACTAACTTGATAGCTAGCCAGCCAGCCAGCCAGCAAGACAGATGTTGATGACTTTACTATTATTCATAAATGTGTAAAATAGCAATAATAAAGCATGACAATGTGTGTCCAACTTTTGAAGTGTTTATATCGGACAGTTTTTATTCTTAATGCTAAGGTGAACAACAATTTTTATATAAAAATTTATATAATGTGCACCATAATTAGATTGCTGTACATTTTCTGTTCTTTTAAAGAAGATGGTGTAAACAATTGCAGATAATTTCTTGAGAGTGTCTTTAATATATGGATGTCCCGATACTGATACTGGTATCGGGTTCAATACCGCTTATGTACTGTACTCGTACTTGTAAAAATGCTCCAATACCAAAAACCGATACCATCTGATGTATGAATGTCATTACGTAAACATTCAGCCCACAAATTAAAATCAAGTTATGTCCTAGTGAGATTATTTAACCGCAAAACCTGTGATTTAATGAGATAAATATATAGTTTGCATGTAATTCAAATGTGAGTGCTTGTGAAGACAGTGTTGTCCTGACGCTGGCGTCTCATACATTTTAAAGCTCCTCCTATACCGTAATGAGCATCACGCTCTCTGTTTGTAGCAGATGACAGTAAACAGAGTACAAATTCACGTTGTAGCATGAGGCAGATACAGAGTACATACTTATTTAATTAAATAGCAGCCTTTTGCGGTTTAATAATCACGTAGCAACCGGCTTTTCCAGAGTGGGAAGCTGCCATCATAACGTCAGAGCTCCTTGGACAAAACAACACAGAAACACTACAAAATAAATGCTCTATCAAAATAAAAGCTAAATTTATAGGAAAAACGTTTGACAGAAATATATCACTACTGTAAAGTTATGTTATATTCACTGTAATACTACAACTACTACTACTACTAATTATAATAAATCAGTAGTAATTGTATTATACTTAAGCAGTATCTAGCACATGTGATGCTCTGTTATACAGCACATTATTTGACAAAATATTACTCCAATGTTGTATTTTGAATTGTGCTGTGAGGCTCTGTATAAAAGCACTTCATTTGATAAAAAAATAATACAATATTATGTTGAAAATTAATTGTTATACTTAAATTTAATTAAAGTTTTTTATAAATTAATTAATTTAAACTCCATTTTGATGATACAATTGAAATAAACTTTTGATATGGAGTTCAGAAAAAAACAAAACAAAACAGGTATCGGCTTAGTATTGGCGAGTACCAAAAATGAAGTATCTAACTCATATTCGTTCTCAAAAAATTGGTATTGGGACATCCTTACTTTAATAGATACAGAATAGATAGACATAGAAATCTCAATATATAAATATTTTAATGTCAGTTCTTTTCAGTATTTAAATCCTCCTGATCTTTACCCTGTTATTTTGGCCTATACAGTAGCCATGGTGAAATGCATTGGGCTGGAGGATTTAAGGGGTGATTTAGGGGGTGTGGTGGGAAAAAGAGGGACAGGTTCAATGGTGGGGTGCTAGAGGCCAGCTGAATCAACCACCCCATTCCAGCTGTCTCAGAAACAGGAGTATCTGTGTCTCAGGAGCAGCTTGGGGTCGGGCTGGGGTTGCACCATGCTGAGCTGCTCGGGGTTAGTCACATTAGAAGGTATGCAGGCCAAGAGAGAGCAGAAAAAAAGGAGAGAATGCAGGAAGGATTAAGAGCAGAAATGTACTGGCCAGAGGGAGAGATCAACAGTGCAGAGGTGTCAGACTTCATACCAATCACATTCCCATAAGTCTCCAAACACAATCCATAAAGTGTTGGATGGAAGACTAGGCATATTATGCATTATGAGAGAAGATAAGCAGAGAAACAATGCAATAAATAAAGCACAACATTAGGAAATACAGACACATTTTAATGGATTCTGAAAGCAATGTATCATTCTATCTTTTGAAAAGGAGCCATGAGAGAGGGTGAGAAGTCTGAACCTGAGCTCACCTGTCTGCGTAGGGTGCGTGAAAGCATGTGTGCCCGGCGAGGTGGGGGGATTCGAGGGATGCTCTCTGAGTCTGAGAGACTATGAGGACTGATTGGTCGGAACAGATTGGTGGGCACAGTCAGGTGCTGGGTGGGATCTTCTGTTTGAGATTGGATAGAGCCAGTAGACCCTAAGTGAAGAGACATTTCATTTAACAATCTAGCAATTAATGTGTAAAAAAAAACTTTATTAAACTGATATTACAATGTTATTACATGTTTATAAAACACATATTTAGAACAATCCAAAAATCAGTGATGCACCAGTCTGAGCTAGGTGAGGTGAGGCTGTGTGGATATTGTGGGTTGAGTTGGGCTGCAGCATGTAGATATCATTGGGCAGAGAGTGTGTACGGCCCACTGAGGTCTTCTTCACATACAGCAGGTGCTCATCCATTGGCTTGCCTGACTCCTGGGGGTCTGGGGGATCTGGTGGAGCTGTGTTCTGAGGGGCATTAAAAGAAGTGCAAGTAGAAGAGTGAGATGGGGCTTGTGTTTGGACCATCAGGGGCCTTCCTTATAAATACATGGACAAACGCACACTGGTTAGCATACAATGAAAGGCAAACAGTGCACTAGACATGGGGAGGAGACTGATCTAGAAGCATGTTCTCATAAACCATGTCGTATCCGTGTATGCAAATCCATACTTATATAAAAACATTTGATTAACTGTTTTATATCCATGCATACAACTTTATCTTTTATTGCAGATGAGCGAAGAAACAAACTTTTAACTGGTTGTGCATTCAAATATTCATGATCTTGCTTTACAGATTTCAGTACTTTTATTCAACACATTCTGATATTCTTATAATGTTTTTGTTTAGTTTTTTTGACATTGCTGTAAAATACATTATAGCTGACATTATGGTGTTATGCAAAGCTCAGTGCACAGATGACGCATTTCTATTCCCAATATTTTTTATGCACAACTTTTTTGTCCACATAAATACGACATGAGAAATTAAAACAGAATGTAAATAAATCTTAATCATGTGAGAAATGCTATGTATAAATTATTTATGGATCTATGAGTACAGTTCTAAGACAATGAATATTAATTAAATTGTGATGTGACAGAATCATCAGCCTCCTCCCAATAGAAGCTGCACCCAGAGCCTGTACTACTGTAGCTGGCAGACATCAGAAGCTGACCCCATACAACACTCCTATGTTTTTTAAAGAAGCATGGTACTAGGCAAAACTTCATTTATATAATACCAGACCAAAGATAGGTAAAATAATAAAGATAAAATAATGGTACAAGAAACCAAAAAAGAAACACATGTAGATATGCAGACAGACAGATAAAGAAATGCAAACAGCATCATCTAAAATGTATGAACACACAACAAGGATATAGATGGAGAAGAAGTTCAGAAATGGTCTTTAGATATGTGGGAGGAAGGAAGTAGACAGAGCTGCAAAACCCAGACAGTAAAGTAGCAGATCAACAGGTTGTAATACTATTCTACTTGACTGGACTGGACCATACAAACACCAGGCTGGTGGGAAATGAAAAGAGAGAAATAAAGAAAGAGAAAGGAAGAGAGGAGTGGACAATTAGAAACCCCAA
The DNA here is from genome assembly GCF_019703515.2 of Myxocyprinus asiaticus. Lineage (NCBI taxonomy): Eukaryota > Metazoa > Chordata > Actinopteri > Cypriniformes > Catostomidae > Myxocyprinus > Myxocyprinus asiaticus. The sequence goes on from NC_059379.1 coordinate 16,440,997, forward strand.
AACTTCCAAACACACTTGCCTCTCAGCTCTGCACAAAGTTCGCTTCTCCAACACTGGAGAGAAGTAAAGATGCTCTAATATTACAAAATCCCTTCTTTAGACTGAAATAAATTATTGACCAGATTACTGTTGACAGGGTACAACCAGGTATCAGACAATAGATTACTTGCATAATTATGATATGAGTTAGTCATGAATCACTGGCAGTTGCTTCACACCAGGCTTATAATTAAGTCACAAATGTAGATAGGTGTCCATCCAACCATGGGATCCTTTAAGGTTCCACTCTTAAGGACATTTAAGAAAGGATGGTTTATAGGCCAGTGCCCTGGGGCATTTGACTGCCAATAGTCTGCTACTAGTCATGGTACCTTGTCTCTTGCAAAGTATGGTCTGTTCATTTTTGTAATGAATGGAAAGAATGGTCTGTTAATTCTTGTAATTGCAATAAGACACCTGCATGTCTTAGATCCTGTGCTAACCAGCTGGCCTCCATCTTCACACAGATCTTCAATAGATCACTGGAGCAATGTGAAGTCCCATGCTACTTCAAACGTTCCACTATCATCCCCATCCCAAAGAAACCAAAAATCACAGGACTTAATAACTACAGACCTGTCGCCCTGACGTCTGTGGTCATGAAATCATTTGAGAGACTGGTGTTGGCCCACCTGAAGAACATCACTGGACCCTTTCTAGATCCCCTTCAATTTGCTTATCGAGCAAACAGGTCTGTGGATGATGCAGTCAACATGGGATTGCATCATATCCTGCAACATCTGGACAGACCAGGGACATATGCAAGGATCCTTTTTGTGGACTTCAGTTCGGCTTTCAACACCATCATCCCAGCTATACTCCAGAATAAATTACACCAACTCTCTGTTCCCTTGTCTATCTGTCAGTGGATTACCAGCTTTCTGACGGACAGGCAACAGCTTGTGAGACAGGGGAAACTCACTTTCAGCACCTGTACAATCAGCACTGGTGCCCCCCAGGAATGTGTGCTCTCAACACTACTCTTCTCCCTCTACACCAATGACTGCATCGCCAAGGACCCCTCTGTCAAGCTCCTGAATTTTGCAGATGACACCACTGTCATCGGCCTCATCCGAGATGACGATGAGTCTGCATACAGAAGGGAGGTTAAACAGCTGGCTGTCTGGTGCAGTCAAAACAACCTTGAGCTGAACACGCTCAGAATGGTGGAGATGATTGTGGACTTTAGGAAGAACACCCCAACACTGACCCCCCTCACCATTCTAATCAGCACTGTGGCAGCAGTGGAGTCATTCAGGTTCCTGGGCACTACCATCTCACAGGACTTGAAGTGGGAGACCCACATTGACTCCATTGTGAAAAAGGCCCAGCAGAGGTTGTACTTCCTTCGCCAGCTGAGGAAATTCAACCTGCCACAGGTCGCTGCTGATACAATTCTACTCAGCAGTCATTGAGTCTGTCCTCTGCACTTCAATAACTGTCTGGTTTGGTTCAGCTATGAAATCTGACATCAGAAGACTACAAAGGACAGTTCGGACTGCTGAGAGGATTATTGGTTGCCCCCTGCACCCCCTCCCTTCAAGAACTATACACTTCCAGAGTGAGGAAAAAGGCTGGAAAAATCACTCTGGACCCCACTCACCCTGCCCACTACCTTTTTGAACTGTTGCCTTCTGGCCGACGCTTCAGAGCTCTGAGCACCAGAACCGTCAGGCACAGGAACAGTTTTTTCCCTCTATTAGATTTGCACTACCCATGTGTATGTGTGTATGTATGTGTGTGTCTGTACGTATGTGTATAATTATTTTTTATTTTTTATTATTATCTATGTCTTGCTGCTGTTTTTGTATTGTTTTTGTATGGTTGTACACTGGAAGCTCCTGTCACCAAGACAAATTCCTTGTATGTGTAAGCATACTTGGCAATAAAGCTCATTCTGATTCTGATTCTGATTTATTTCTCATATTTATGACTTTATTTCTATTATTTGGACATTACATCTCACATATCATCATGATAAGAGGTTGGTGCCCCGGAGCCTCACAGGACCATAATCTGTCCTTGCATTTAGGTAAAATTTGTGTTCTTTAACTATCTTAAAACAGAGCAGATTAATTTTTATATTTTTTATTTATTTTTTATTTTTTTTTACTGAACAGAGGATTTCAATTAGAGGGCCAAAAGCCTCCGGGCTAAATTATGATAAATTATAAATTAGGCCCAATATAGGTGCAGAGTGGAGAGGGTGAGTGGCTTTGGAAGCAGTGTAAGGCTGAGAGGCAGGAGTGGAGAATGAACATTGCTCTACTGTTAAATACATTGCACTCCTGACTGGTTAGTAAGAGAGGGTTAAAATCGTCTGGGACAGAGTCATCCGTCAGAGCTAAGGACCAGGATTTCTCCGATGCCAGAGACAGAGCCTCCATCTCGGCTAGAGGAATCTAAAGAAGAAGAGACGAGCCAAGAGTGAGACTGGCAACTAAGACATGCATAGATAGAAGACACACACACAGACTTTCACACTGGTTAGTGCAAGAAAATGAATAGACTCAACTCAAAACATTACGTGGAGAAGTCATTAATTTTTGCAGACATACTGTAACAGTTCAGCACACAGATAGACCATTCAAAGTCAGATGGCAGGAACCTTCCTTTAGCAGCCATGATAGATGTCCTGGTGTTTAACAGTCCTCAAAAATTAAATGTGTATTAGAAATTAAAGTTGTACCTCAACTGGCCTGAAGGAAAAGTCATGTGGAATATCTTGAAGTTTGATCATCAAAAATCAATTCAATGGTTTTTCACACTGTGTCCTAACCAGGCGTGATGGAATAAGTTTTAGTGACAAGCAATTTGCCTATCCACACTGAATGCAAAACTGTGTTGTGTGTGATATGTCACAATCACAGCCAGTCAGAACACATACAGTATGATGTTTAATAGATGAAGTTGCTGTTTACAAAAAAACACCAGGTAGTGGCATTGAAAATGTGCAGTTTGCACAAGAAAGTGCAGTTTGTGGTGTTGAAACACCATTCAGTTTCTTTAAGGATTGGTGGATCAGGAGATACTCAAGATTTCACATGATTTATGGTATTTCACGGAACGCTGTCATTGTTATTGCGTCAGCTCTTATAAGTCCCACTGCTGTTGGTAGATTCAAACTTTTCACAAAGGAATTGCACAAACTGCTTTTTTTATATTTCGAAAAGTGCTGTGAAAGATATGAGGCCAAATATTATCTAACAATGATCTTATTCCATCATGTAATATCTAATGGGATGAACCAGACCCCGTCTCCACCAGTGCAGTGCATGGGCTACTGTTTGTGAAAGGACTTAATAATTTGAAATTATAATAATTTTAAAATAAATAAATAAATATATATAAATAAATAAAATAATTAAAACTAATGAAATACATCTAAAATCATATCTTTACATTTATTTTGACTGTAGTAACTTATTTAATCAAAACTGTCTGTTATTAAGTGTGAATATTGAATAAGATAATATTGAAGTCAAATATTAATATTTACTGTGTGCAGACCAATTATTTAACCAATGATAGAAGTATTCTTTTTTATATGCCACACTTCTCAGGCTTTAGAAGTGCATTAAACATGTGAGGATGTGTATCCATCAACCTGTTACCTGTCAGACATAATTATATAGGCCTACTGAAATCTGGTTTTGCCGATAGTTCAGAAAGAACCTATATATTTTCTTCACTGTAAACCATAGATATCCATTCATAATAACTTTTATTAACATTAATAAACACTATTACATTATATAATGCTTTAAAGATTGTTGAAACTGTAGTGTTGCTCATATCCCACATTGAAATCTGCCACTCAAAAGAATCCAGAAGAGTGAATGCCTGATGTGTGACGTCACACACTGTATACCAATTAAATTTCATGGTGGGCAGGGCTACCCAGCATGCAGAAATCGAAATCACAAAATCGACAAAACATCATGCTGCTCATCAATTGTCACGGCTGGTCAGGACAAAACCTCTGATTAACTTTTAGCACTAGTCACTTTTTTGCACTGTGCCTGGTTAGGACAAGTGTCAGGCAAAATTACTGTCCAGTTAACTCCAACTGAGAGCTTGAACTGGAACAACTTTTTGCAAAGTCGTCAAAAAAAAAAAAAAAAGTAGAAAGAACAAGGTCAGCTATTTCCATAAATGCATTTCAGATTCTCCAATTACATAAAAAAAGCTTTTAGAAGCCTACATTTTGCAATGCTAACGTAATTTAATGAAATTTTCCTCTGTGAAACAGACCAAAAGAGATTTACGTGCATAATTCAACAGCGTCCATCTCTTTATCGATCCACACATTATCTCTTCGACTCGAGCCTGATGAGTCCATCACTTTTTGCAATTTATGATCTTTGGAACAAGACACAAGAGTCAAAGTATCTTTTCTTGTTTGAGAATTTCAAGAGACTTTTCATCACTCTTATGGGATGAGGAAGTAAGAACGCAAGGGCAGATGAATATTACTGAAGCAGAACCGAGCCCTCTGATGCCTTTGAGTATAAAGAGGGCTCGAAATCCCAAAATGCAGTGGTGGTAACTGACATACAAAAGCTTAGGTGCCATTGTCTAACAAGTAAACAAAAAGTCCAAGTCGTCCAGAGAGACGAAAAAAAAAAAAAGACATAGTGGCTTTTCACACTTGAAATTGTTAACTCAGGGGCATTCTAAACCCTGTGTAAACATGATCCTCGGTTGTCTTGTTTCATATTTCTGTTAAAAATTACAACTGTGAAGCATTGCTTATCCCAAGATTAAATGTGACATTAACCCGGGGTTTAACAAGATAATAACTCAGGGTTAAGTGTAGTGTGAATAGCCAGAGAGAGAGAGAGACAGAAAGCTGGGTGAACAGGGAAGCAATTGACCTGTTTCTCAGTGCGGTGCTTGCTGGGAAGAGGGGGCAGAGCGTAGTAGTGGCAGATGGAGCCAGACAGGTTGTCCATGATGCTGAGCTCTCCTTCCAGTGAGCCCTGGATCACCAGAGAAACTGAGTCTAACATTGGCCTCCTCTAAAAGCCCCAGCATGTGGTAGACAGAAAGAATGACCAAAAGAGAGGAAAAGAGCAGACAGAGACAGAGGCAGAGGCAGAGGAGATGAGCAGGTGATGTGAATGACAGTACACAGAGAAAAAAACAAAAACAAAACAGAGGATAAATGAAAAAAGGGGGAGAAGTAGTCTACAATCCAGGTAGCCAACAGAAAGACTTACAAAGGGATAAACTAACTACTCAGTAAGCCTAAAGGACCAGTTCACTCAAAAATGAAAACTCTTTCACTATTTATATTATTTACAGCACTAGCTTTCAAGCTTCAAAAAGGATAAAAAATTGGCCCATATGAATTGTGCACTATAAACCAAGTTTTCTGAAGTCATATGAACAGTCTGAAATTGAGGTAGTTATTTACTGAAAATTAAAATTAGACTGACCCAGTTCACAAAACTGGTCTGAAGGATTAATTCACAAATCAGACTAATCCAGTTCTCAAGTTTGACTCGATGATCTCGAGTTAACAGCTCAAAGGAGGGGTTAGATAATCAGTAAATAATGACTAAAATTTAGATCTGTTCCTCACTCCAAGCTATCATCCGACTTCAGAAGTCTTGGAATATAGTGCACGAGTCGTATGGACCACTTTAATGAAACTTTTATGGCTTTTGCATTCTTTTAGAAGCTTGAAAGCTCCAGTTCCCATTTATTAAATTTTCAAAGAGTGGAAAAGAGCGACAAGTACAATTTAAAAAATGTCTCCTTTTATATGCCATGGAAGAAAGTCTTTGGAAAGATCTGAGAGTGAGTAAATGATAAAATAATTTTATTTTTTGGATGAAGTATTATTTAAAAATAAATAAATAAATAAATTGTTAAACCAGAATTACCTAAAATGTATCACTTAATTAAACCGGAAGTGTAATGTATTATGTGGTGATCCGATATCATATGTTTAAAAGTTAGTGAAACACTGTATTCTACACTTCCAATGACATCCACAAGGGGGCACTAGAACTCTATTGAGATTTGTCATGATAATGAGCAAAACGTTTTGACACTGCCACGCTCCAGAAGCAAGCCGCAGGGATAATGTCATTGTTAACTGAAAAAAATAAAAAAATAAAAAATAAAAAATAATAATAATAATAATATTAATAATAAATAAATAAATAAATAAATAAATAAATACAATGGCTGGTATTCTGGAAATAGCCAGCCTGCATTAAAAAAGGTCTGCATAAATACTTTCCCATGACACCAGTCTGACCTTGGATCACTGAGTTTTAAGTGGAGAAACCAACAGGCACATCTCTTTACGACAATAACAGAAACTCATGAATTTTCCCACTCTAAATATAACAAGTAGGCTAGTGTTGTTTTTATTTGAAAACATGTCTTTTTGTAAAAACAAATGCATGTTAGTAGTGATTTGAAAACCCCTGACGACTATTCTGCATCATGACAGCCCTATTTTTCGAACTAATTACTAAGTACTGCGTTACCAGGAAGTTCATACACCCTGAACAGTAGTCCCACCCCTAAGATTTAGGGAGATCACTGAAATGTTGAATTACTGAAGGAAGAAGTGATTCTTGTTCATTTCAGTAAGACTGAAAAAAAATAAAAGATCAATTGGCATTTTACTCAATACAAGGGGTATATTTATGGGCATATTTAAGCAATAAGGTATGAGAGACCATGCTACAGTATACTGTAAATAGTCATGGCTAAAGGGCATTATTAGGCATTACGAAAAGTTAAGTGCCAAAGGAAAGTACACACACTGACCTCACAGCCAGCATCTCCACTCACCTCTAATGGTGGTGCCATACTATTAGGAGGATCAGGATCTGCCTTGATGTGATCTTCTAAGTTTCTGTGTATGTCTGCTGGTGGGCTGTCTGTGGGATACACAGGTCCTGACAGCTCCTGAGGGTCTCTGGAGATCCCTGGTGACCCCCCTGGACCACACATGACTCCAGGCCCCAGAGGTGGGAAATGCCCTCTGCACATTCCTCCATCTCCACCTACAGTCTCAAGCTCCAACTCAGCTTCCAGCTCCGCCTCCTCCTTGGCCTCTTTGTTGCTTTCCTCCAGGTGCTTCATAAGCACAGCGATCACCACATTGACCAGCACAAACTGAGCTGTCAACACGAAGGACACAAAGTAAATGGGGGAAACCACTGTGTTGTAGCAGATGCCCGTGTCCTGGGAGCAGTCTCGCAGTGTGTCCTATGATGTGGTCAGAAAGAGTACAAAAATGATGTTCGGTAGAGTTGAACAGATTGCAAATGAGTGTACACAGACAGCGTGTAAAGCATTTGAAATAAAGCAATGGGCATCATTAAAATTCAGCGCCATGGAAGGACAGTTGACTCTATGTTCCACCTTCATAATGCCATTCCAGTTGTCCCCGGTGGAAACGCGGAACAGCAGGAGGAAAGCCATGCCAAAATTCTTGAATGTGGCGTAACGGCCAAGACCTTCACAGGGGTGCAGCTCATCACATACTGGGACACAAACAAAGTCAAAGGCATAGATCAGGAATATGCAAAACTCCATATTTTCAAAATAAGCTAGTCGGTGGGATGCCTGAATTACTAGTTGACTAATCAGTCTTTAAAAAGCCCTATATACAGTAATTAGGTTAGTTTTGGGTTCATCTGACCCTGACTGAACACACTGAAAAGACTAGTTTAGACCAGCTAGTCTTCAATGCTGGTCCATGCTGGCTTATAGTGAATAGTGCTGGTATGGTTTTGTAGGGCATTTTTCACCAGCAAATGGTCTTTCAAACACCATGGTCTTTCTTATGAAGCTGGTTGACCAAGCAGCCTTGCTGGTTAAGCTAGTTAAGATGCCTAGTAGGGACAACAGCATACCATTTTGGGGACCAACATCCAAAACACAACATAAGCTGGTGACCAGCAATGCTGGTCTATTCAACTGGGGTTTCTTGGGGGCGTTTTCATAAGACACATTCTTGTGTTCAAAAACAGCTGGAGTGTAACAGATTGGATACCTGTGGTCTCAAAATTTGTTTTTTAAAAAGTTTGACTACTTTTAACTAACAAACTTCAGTTAAAAAGTCTTAAAGTCTTTTAAGTCTTAAAAATTAAACACTTCTTGGAGAGATGCTTAAAAAAACTGCACGAGATGAGATGCAATGGCCAAAGACGTCTGTCTGTATGTGTATGGCTGTAGCGGCAGAGCTCTAAGGGGGATGTAACTTTTCCAAGATGGTTTTATCGAGAAAAAGTCTAACAGCTAAAGCACAGTGCGCGTCAGCATGCTTATCAAAGCACAGCTGCTAAAATATATATTAATAAATAAAAAACTTGTTGGACAACTAGTCAACAAGTCAACCATTTTGACCCGTCTCCTGTATAAATGAATATGGGATGAGGCAGGAAAAGTGTGCCCTGCAGACAGTCAATCTCAGTTCAGCCAGCATATATTGCATTTGGATGGCATTGTAAAGCTGGATGTGAATTATGAAGTCTCTACGTTTATCTTGAGCCGGCTGATTGGAAATGACATCAGCCCTGGCATTGTGCTGAGCTGAAATGAATCATGGCTGGCTGTATTCAGTAAATCTGTGCCAAATGTGCTGCCACGTATTCTTGAGAAAATCTACTGCAGATATTTACTTAGCAAGGTTGACAAGGTTGGAAAACTTTATAAAAGGCCAAGGTGATCCCAAAACAATCTAAAACAAATAATTTAATAAACAATAATAAATCAAGCAATTTAAAGTTTTTGGCTTTGGCTTTTAGTTCATGTCTATTAGCATTGAAGCCATCTAAATGCTAGTGTACTCCTACAAGTTGACAAAATGAACTTTCAGCAAATAAACGCATTTACATTTTTTAAAAAGTTTATCTGTTCTAGAAATACAATATTGAAAAATTAGATGTATTTTTCCAATCAAATACTCTCTAGAATGAGAATGTCCCTCCCCCTAAAACCACCTGCAATCAAATAGCAAGTAGCAAATAATGGTTCACATAACTAAACTGAACATTGTGCTTTCATGAGGTCTTTAAAACATAACGCAAAATCAGAAGATGAGGTTACAGCACCAATAGCCCAATCAGTATTAATAAGGGGGCCTTTCAGACCAAATGCATTATTGCGCTAAAAAAAGTTAGACTGAGCGCAATAAATGGAACATAACGCAGATGTCTGGTGTGGCATCTAAAAAACATGATGCTACTGCACGAGACGCTAAAAAAATAAAAATAAAAAATAAAAAATGGTGGAATGTGGTACAACGGTCAAACATGTGCATCTATCATGTGTTTACAGGGAAAAAGATGCAAAAACGAGTACAGTGTAAACAACCCTTGAGGTCATAAATTCTAAAAAAAAAATGTCATTTCAAATTCAGTGGAAATAAAACCCAGACAGGAGAATCCTATGGTGGACGTAGGCTTGTATCTGTATTGTGTATGTCTGAGAGAATTAGACCATGTGGAAACATTTTCCCTTTTCATGTGTTTGTTATGCTTACTCAGGTCACCAAACAGCTCTACTCCCAAAGCTGCGAAGATGAAGAAGAGCAACATGAAGAGAAGACCCAGATTCCCCACCTGTAGAGAGAAAGGAGAGGAGAGAGAGAGAGAGACAGCCAAGGAGAGTTTTTCATGTATCACAAGAGAAACTGACAGGGCAGACCTAGAAATACCAGTTGTGAGGAGCCAATAATAGACAGTCCAGAAGTGAGAAAATGTCAGCTGTATCCCTGATTAGTCTGCCAATCCTATTTGTGGACTTAAGTTCAGCCTTCAATACCATCATGCCTGATCTTCTCTCAACCAAACTGACCCAGCTCTCCATGCCCACCCCAATCTGTCAATGGATCACCAGCTTTCTGACAGATAGCAGCAGCTAGTGAGACTGGGGAAACTCACATCCGGGACCCTCACTATTAGCACTGGTGCTCCTCAGGGATGTGTTCTCTCTCAACTGCTCTTCTCCCTGTACAGAAATGACTGCACTGCAGAAGACCCCACTGTCAAGCTCCTGAAGTTTGCAGATAACACCGCGGTCATTGCATACAGATGGGAGGTTGATCAGCTGGCTGTCTGGTGCGGTCACAACAACCTTGAGCTGAACACACTTAAAACAGTGTAGATGATAGTGGACTTCAGGAGAAATCCCCCCGCACTCCCCATTCACCATCCTGAGCAGCACTGTGGCAGCAGTGGAGTCATTCAGGTTCCTGGGCTCTACCATCTCTCAGGACCTGAAGTGGGACACCCACATAGACTCCATTGTGAAGAAGGCTTAACAGAGGTTGTACTTCCTTCACCAGCTGAGGAAGTTCAATCTGCCACAGGAGCTGCTGTCACAGTTCTACTTGGCCATCATTGAGTTTGTCCTGTGTACATCTATAACTGTCTGGTTTGGTTCAGCCACCAAATCAGACAGAAGGAAACTACAACGGACAGTCAGGACTGCTGAGAGGATTATTGGTGCCCCCCTGCCCACCCTCCAAGACCTGTACAACTCCAGAGTGAGGAAACGTGCATGCAGAATCACTCTGGACCCCACACTCTCTGCCCAATCCCTCTTTGAACTGTTGCCCTCTGGCCAGCGCTACAGAGCACTGAGCGCCAGGACATCCAGTCACAAGAACAGTTTCTAGCCTCAGGCCATTTTTCACTTGAACAATTAAACTGCCTCAGGACTCCCCAGTAGTGCAATAATGTAAATAAATATCTCATGTACATATTTAAATTCACTCAGATTTAATTAATTAACTGTACATACCCCTACCTTGCACATACATTACCACTTGCACATGTACATACACCATTCTATGTTATATGTCCTATTATTTGCATGTCTATTTATACTCCTACATTGTTTTATATTCTGTGTCTCACTGTAATGTTATATTAATTTAGTACATTTTAGTGAATTTAGGCATTTGCCAGAAGCTTTTATTCAAAGCTAATTATAGCGCATTACATGTATACATTTGATCAGTTTGTGTGTTCCCTGGGAATCAAACCCATGATTCTGGCATTGCTAGTGCCAGATGTCAAGTTGTCGATGGGGGGAGGGGTTGTGGCAATGTGTGTCGCTGTCTCCTTCTGCATATCGTGGTCCCCTTTGGCATATTGCGGCACCGTTTCGCGGCCCTTTTCGGCATATCGTGGCCCACTTTGGCATATCGCAGCCCCATTTCGCAGCCGGCCCACAGGGAAAAGTCACGGTTCTCCCGATGGTCAATCTGCCTCTGGCTAGTGCCATGCTCTACCAGTTGAGCTAGTAGCTAATTCCCTTTTAATTCCACTTTCTTAAATTCAATTTCAAAATTACAGTTCTGCATCCTTTTTGCTACCTCAATTTACATTCAATTCAAATATAGGATTCAAATTTATCTCAATTCAATTCTGAATGGTGTACAACCCTGTTGATCACAGACAACTGGATAAGGCATGATATAGAAGTAAATGGAAAGGCATAAAGAGAAGCAGATTGAAAGTGCTGTGATCCAATAGATATGTTGACATTTCCAATTACATTGACATTTCTTTTTCTAAGTCTGGCTATTTTCCCACCCTAATCGCTCCTAAGTGCACCGCTCACTGGCAGGATTCACAGTGATTTAGGATCAAGCTCACACAATCTGCAGTGCTGTGTTACCATATCAAAAAACCCTGCAGGTGAAGGTGGAGACTGATGCAATCAAAGCATGTGTGTGCTGGTGATTTTTGTCTTTGACATTTCTGCTATTCTCCAAGCAGCCCATCAGAGCCAATCTGCTCCATTGAGGCCTCTTAATGGCAGATTGACCATGTAAATGAGACCTGTGGAGAGCGGAGGGCCCCCAGGTGGATAGGGCATGGGGCCCGGGAGCTCTTTCTCAGCATTAAGTGGATGAGTAGAGAACAGAACTTTATGAGCAAGAGAAGATAGAGAGTAGGGAACATTTTTGAGCAGTACCTGAGGTAGGGCTTGGATCACGGTGTCAAGCAGAGCTCGCATTCCCACAGCCATCTTTAGTAACTTTAGCACTGAAAGGAGAGGATAGTCCACTGTTTATCATCATACTGTATATACATAATTTATACAATATTTATACAGGGGGGTAATAATACTGAAAAAGTGTAGAACATATCCCCTTGGTCTAGTGAGTTTTGGTCTAATGATCTCTATAACTCCCTTATATAGAGATCTAGAAACATCTGTGACTCATCCTATTACCCTGATTAGACAGCAGTAAATGCACACACAGTGGATGCACTGTTTCTTTAGAATTTGCCAATGGAATGTAATTCTCCTGTAATTTTCACAGTGGTCAGATCACAGAGCATGTTATTATTGGGGTCATGCACTACACTCATAGAGCTTTAATGATGTTGATGACATGGCCATTCATTCATGGAACAGACAGCGCTGTGGAGGCTTGGTTAATTGCTATCAGTGCAGTAAGTGGATGATGCCTGTGACTTTCATTAAAGGAATGTCTGAATGAATCCAGGAGGAAATAGGTTAAGTAAAGGTGTTTCTTTAACTTGTGGCTTTTTAAATAAATAAACGTTCTTAAAAACATTTTTCACACCCTCACTAGTTAATTAAAAATAAAATCCAACAATGTCTAACAGTAGACATACATGCATTAAAGAGGATTTTTGTCATTTTTCAAGAGCATTTTCACCACAGTGTCATTTCCTCCACATCTCAAATAATTGTGTGTATAGCAATCTGTCGTGAAATTACATATACATTTTTTATTTTTAATAAAATGACTGACACTTTAGTCTGGCTGAGACTAATTCCATCGCTTGCAATTTATGTGTTCGACATTAAAAGTTTTTTCACATTTCTTCCATAACTGGACAAAATTACATCTTAACTGTATAGTTATATTTACAGGGATTTTTATTGGTTTTCTTCACACACCACATGTCTCAGATTTCATGTCAAGCATACTCTTTACTGACACTGTTGTCTCCTTGGTAAAAAGGCACACTACCTTGATGTTTTTGGGGCAAAATAGTTTGTTGTGGTGGAAATGATGCCACAACTATGAAACAAAAATGTATTTGATTTTCACACAATTAATGTTGAAATGCTATATGTGTATTTGTTTAAATCATCCTAGATGTAAACATTAGGGATGTGCCCGAAGCTGAATACCTTATTCGGAAAGGCATGAATAATGACTTCAAAACGAATAACGAAATAATCTGAATAATAATAAAAAAAAAATACTCGTATGATTATCCAAGAAGCACAAGGATAAAGCGACATTTTTAAAAAAAACATATCCAAAATTACAACAAATTTATGGATCTGTGCTGCCAATATTTCTAATGTGTAAACCTTATGAATGGAAATATGCATGTTGTGATTTCAGATCGGATGGGTGTGGTCTCGACTCCATTTGTGGTCTCTGTTAATTGTGCTCATCTGGAGCTGGAGATACAACATCATATACACTTTCCACTTCTTGAAATGTCTATGTTAATGTTCATATGTGATTCTCATGTATTTATTTATAGCCTAAACCTGTGCGCGATGTTAAATTCCTGACCTGAAGTGACAATTTCACATCGGAGCTCATCCATCCATCTTTTAAAGTGGACCACATTTATATCCACATCAGCCATTAAAGAAATTATCTGGTTAAGACTTTATTCCAAAAAAAAAAAAAAAAAAAAAAAAAAAATGCTCCATAAAGGTTTAAATGCTCCATAGAGTATTCATCTATTAGGAATATTCCTCCTTATGTAAAACGAAGAAACTGAAACATGCTCCATCTTTTTTTTTCTTCTTCTTCTTTAAACTGTGCTAAATTTGAGAATGTTAAGTGTTCTTGAACACTGGAAAGGCACTATATAAATTTTACATTATTCTTAATATTAGTATTTACCTAAATAATAGTGTCCTATCATAAAAATTCCTGATAGGCTTACGGGATTTTCACCTGTTTGTAGGCTATATTGATTTTATTTTCATTTCTTTTAATGTTTGAATTTGTCTGCACATTTTGTCACTGCAAAATGTGTGCTTGACATTTCACATTTTGCTGGACACCTCTTGCCTTCAGAATAATGTTGTTATACAAACGAAAATTATGTTTCATTCAGATATTAATATCTGAAATACCAGGAGAAACCACAACATATTCCACAGTTAATGTAGCCTACAAATTCAACTGGTAAGAAAAAGAAGAATAGAATATTTAAAAAAATAATAATAATTGTAGAATGATAATAAAAGTAATAGTACTAATAATAACAACAACAATAATAATAATAATAGGCTATTATTATGAAAAGACATATACAAGGGATATTTTATTAATAGAAAGTATAATTGTGAGAGTAATGTTTAAAAATGGGCATTTCATTTAGTTTTGACAGTTTTACTTCAGGTTTAAGCCCCACCCACACCCGGTTCTATCCGAATACAGAGACAGATACAGATAATTTTGTCATATGAACAAATTCAGTTACAAATACTGATAATGGCTTTGCTGCATACCCCTAGTAAACATGTAATAATTTATATTCTTAAGTAGGAATTTAATAGTTTATAGAAGTCTGGGTCTGGCACAAGGGCAAAAAAACAATAAAATCTGTACATAAAGACATTTGAAAAGTAGCATGGAAAAAAGTGATCTTTCGAGATCTTTGTAGAACAAAGTGGAAACGTTTAAGTTGAAATCTGTCTGTTTTAATAAAAATGAACCCCTGGGAAATACAAGTTCCCATAGTTGAAGAAACACCCTTATTTGCGTGTACACACACACACACACACACACACACGCACGCACGCACACACACACACACACACACACACACACACACACAGACACTGACACTGACACACACACACACACACACACACAAACACATGCTGCTGGCACACAGACACTTGAGCAGGTGTGTTTGCTTGGACATCTCTGTTGAGGAAATAATCAATAAAGTCTCATTTCTGCAGTTCTTTCATTAGAGGAAGAATAATCATTCAAAGCAGACAAGCGTTCCAGCTTCCCACCCTGTGTTTTGTGTGTGGAAGCTCTTGCGCGCGTGTGTGTGTGTGTGTGTGTGTGGTAGAGTGGTTGTGTGAACTGAATTTCTCATTACAGCCATCTGGACTCTTTCTACACAGACTACGGCTTCTGCTGAGCAGTCTGTGAAACAACAGAGATCCTGAGGGTGATATACTCAATCCAGCCTGATCTACTGAGGCTGGTGGACAGGTGGAGTGGTGTGAAAGTACACTTTTGCAGGGGAAGGAAAATGGGCTATGGTGGTGACGGTACAGAAGATAAGAGAGGAGAGTATACAAACCACGAGCGATCCGCAGAACTCTCATGATGCGAATTATGGTGGGGTTGATGGGAAGGGAAGCATTGACCTCAATTTCCTCCAGAGTTATGCCCATGATAGACAATAGCACAATGGCAAGATCCAACTGGTTCCACCTGCATAAAGAAACTTGTTTGGTTCATTTTAAATAACAGAGAGTAAAGCTCCCATATTGGAATGATCGTATTTAGTATGTCGAATTACCCATTGGGGAAACTCTCAGTGCAGAGTTTCTTAAGCCCTAACTATCCAAGTTAGAGGCATGTCAATAGTCATGTGTCCATCCAAGTTACAAATTTTATTTATGCGAACAAACAGAATATCTCAAAAACAATTTGAAAATAAAACAGCGTTTCCATCCCATGTCTTTAAGACACCAAAATATTCACTTTGTGGGAAACTTCCGCAAAATAAAATGAAAATATTGTATTAAATGTTATGAATTACTTGGGTTTAAAACAGGCAAACAAAATGCTCTGAAGAACTTCATGTTTGCTAGCGTTCAGTGGCAGGTGCCTTATGTCTGGGAGTGAAAGCGTGCCTCCCAGTTCTGAGAGGTAATATCAGCCAATCGTTTTGATAACAGGCTTTGGCATTTTAGAATAACAAGACCAATTTTTCAGGTGCTATTATGTGTTCACATGGCTTGTTGAGGAAAAGTAAATTTTTAATGCACATCTATTCCTATATAAATTCAGTAGGAATATATATTCAGTAAATGTGTCTTCTTATCAATTAAAAAAATAAAAAATATCCACAACAAGTGAAGATTAAGTTTTTATGCACATTTTGGAGATTATTTGCATTTTAGTGTTCCCATCCAACATTAGTTTTTATGTGGAATTCCAAAATTCGCATAAAAATATATAGATGGAAACCTAGCTAATTAAAGAATATTGTTGGAAGCAAAATGGTACTGGCCATAAAGACCTCATGAAATCCAAATTAGAGATTTGTAGATTTTAGTCCATGTGTGTAATCCTTGATGCAATCTTTACGCTATTAAAGTGACAAAATTCACTTTTAGTATATGTTTCAATAGAAAATATCAACACATGAAATAAAACTGTGAATGTCAAGCAAATCAGTGGGTCTTTTAATTGTTAATTTTGACTGTAAAATTTTGTGTACTGTGATGAAGAATTGCCAAAAAGCTTGCCAGAAAGTACTACTCATTTAGACAGTTTATGACGTGACATGCTTGTGTGACAAAACTACTATTTCCCATCATTCTCTGTGGCAGCACAAGGAAAAATGCTCTTTTCTTTGCCAATTATGGAAAAAGAGCTAAAGAAATATGAAATTGCACAATGTGTCCATTGTTTTCCTGACCACAATCGCTCAAATGCACATCACATTGTAATTAAGAATTCTGAACCTATAAGTAGAAACTTTTGAACAGGACTTTGGAAGGCAGCATTTTGTTCGTAAATATACCATAGATAATTCAAAATTGAAGTAACTCTTCTTTGAACCTGGATTTTACTTCTCCTTTACACCAAGTTTCTCAGCATATTCATTGTCTAAATATGGCTTAACACTTTGTGGCTAACTTTAAATAACTACCTCTGAGGGTCAAATATTACACTGTCATGGTGGGTGAGCTACAGCCTAGAGCACATTTTGTTTTAGGCACATAATTTTCTAGGGCCTGAAGCCATGAAAGGTGTTTCATTAGATATGCTGAGAAATTGAATTCAAATGATTACACAAAGCCTTTCTACACTTTCCCACTGGTTTCATTCACTAGTGAATCAAGTCAATTATCAGTGATCAAAGTGTACTTCCATCTTCCATCCCAGTGGATTTGGAGCAGGTTGCATGCAAAAACTGATCAAAGTAACAGTCATTTCCAATGTTGTAAATCAATAAGCTCTTAAACTTCAAACTTTTATGCCTTCACCTCTTGAACAGCATGTTGTGAAACATCTAATACAATTGTCAATGCAGAGGGTGGCATTTCCTTTTTTTAAATCATACCAATTATTTTTGTATCAAAGTTCCCTTTAATATGCAGATAGCTGGTTTACATTTTCTTCTGCATGGATTAGTGATCTGGGAATACATTGACATGGTATGCTCTTCATTATGTTATTGAAAGAAAAGGCTGAGAACTTATAATGGCCTATCAACTTCAGTAATGAAAGCCTGCACTAAACCTAATCCTCACACTGACTGATTTTTCATGAGTAATTAAAAGACTAACTGACCATTCAAACCCAATAAAAAAGAATAACTATGTTAAATATTACCTATACATGCTATGCATATTAAAACTGTAACATCAGGTGTTTAGCACTATTTTGACACTAATTTAGGAGGAAAAGAAATAGCCCCAGGCTGTGATCTGAGCAGTAATATCTGTTTTTGGATACCTCAAGAGGGGTTTCTTTTAACAACCACAAATGATTTAAATTTGTTTTTTGTTTTCCACCACAGACGCCAACTTATTCAGCCCTCTAAGTCTTCTCACAGACTAAGGAAAAACAAGGAATCGCAAAGCCGTGATATCATTTCAATGTATGTGGCTTTAGAACTACTAACAAACCCTATTGCATTCACAAAGAATCATCCAAAAGGGAACATGAATTCTCTTTATTTTTCTGATGTGAGTACATCTTAGATATGAGCAGTAACTTTAAGAGAGCCACGTCTCCTACCTGTCCTTGAAGAACCGGCGAAATCCAAAGGCAACAAGCTTGAAGACGGACTCCAGCACAAATATTATTGTGAAAATGTAGTTACAGATCTTCAGAGCTTCATCAAGCACCTGTTAAAATGGAGAGATTGCAAAGAGAATGTAACAGTGAAAAAGGTAAAGTGATATGACTTTGTAGGAATAAAGAACTCAACCTGTTGCTAAGTTATTTGGATGGGCATTAACGCACATTTTGCCATCTCTAAAAACTATTAAACTTGAAATTGCAATTTTATCAAACTCGGTAGACAGCAGAGAGCTGTATAATCTAACATCTGGACTACACAGTTATTTAAAGAGTGGTTTATATTTAGTTTATTTGTCTTGTGCATTATTTACAGCTTGATGATGCTGATTTGATTTAATTTGATTTCACAGTTAACAGTCAGAATTGTTCATATTGGCAACTTTTTTCAACTAACTGATTCAATTCAATATATAAGATACTGTTTTATATGTTTATATAAACAAAATGCCCCTGGAAATACATTTCAGAGAGAATATATTGAATGTTAAAAGTTAATTTTCAACACTGACACATATACCACAGAATAGTGAGTAAATATACAAACTGTGGTCTATGGATAACGGAATAGGTAATTCTGCAATAATCGGTGGAAAAGTTGATGAGCTATCATAAGTGGTTAGATTAGCTCTGGGGACACAGCAGGCATTAGATGACATTTTCAGGGTCTTACAGAGTTAGTGGACGTTTCCCAGAGTCCGACCTTCCCCGTCCACCACACAGTAATTAAGGCCAGGCCAAGCCTGACAATGCACCAGAAAATCAATTTATTGTGTTCACTTAATGGGTGTGTAAGCCTTCAAAGCCTAACAATCCCTTCCGCTCTACTTCTTCTAAGACTCATCATGCCACCGGGGCTCTAATTAAAACAGACTGCTATTTATATCTACAGGTGAGGTCCCAGACCTCCATTAGTGATAGGTGCAAGCCCTGGAAAGCATCCCAACAGGGATGTCTGATGGGAATAGTAAACACCAGCTGATTGGAGGAAATATGACTCTCTGGAAAAATTCACTCTATCTATTTATATCTATAATTTGACATCACTCTGCCTCTGTGGTAAGCACACTATATGGCAAAAAGTATGTGGACAACAAACACCACACACATTAATTTCAAAATAATTGACATTAACAGGGAGCTGGTCCTCTCTAACAGCTTTCACTCTTCTAGGAAGGCTTTCCAATAGATCCAGTTCAGACACAAGAGCAGCAGTGAGGTCAGGGTTTGATGTTGAGCAACGAGGCTTGGCTCACATTTGACGTTTAAATTCATCCCAAAAGTGTTCACTGGCGTTCAAGTCAAGGCTTCAAAATGTACATTTGTGCAGGCTACTCAATTTCTTCCACAACAAAATCAGTAAACAATTTATTTAGAGACCTCGCTTTGTGCAGAAACATTTTTATGCTCCCCCCATTGCCACATAATTGGAAGCACATACTGTAAATCTCTAGAATGTCACTGTATTTTGTAGCATTAAGATTTGTCTTAACTGGATATAAGGGGCCTCGCCAAACTCGTACATTTTAGGAGGGGTTGTCCACACATTTTTGGCCATGTAGTGTAGCCTATATGCTACAATGGCAGAAACTTCCATTGCTAATGTCTTTGACAGTTGCTCTGCCCTGCTGAGAAATAATAATAATAAAAAAAAGTATAGTAAACTGGTTTTATCTGGTGTCCTAGCCAGATCAGGCTGGCCTGTTGGCTGGTTTTAAAGGGATGTTGGGCACTTTTTAGCTGGCCAGACTAGCTAAACCAAGCTTTTTTTTTTATTTTTTTTTATAGGTTCAATAAAAGTTAAGCTAAATCAACAGGATTTGTGGCATAATATTGATTACAACAAAAACATGAATCGTGCCAGTCCATGAATGCCACAATACACATTGTTCAAAAGTATAGTCACAAAATACAAACATACATGTTAACATGGTTTAAGTGTGATAAAATTGCTTTAATTAGAAAATTAGAAATATGCCACAAATGCTGTTATTTGATCTTGAACTTGTTTTGAACCTGAAACATTCATTTAAATCTCTCCCTCCTTTATCTTTTTGTCTGTCTGTTTCTTCTCCCCTTTAACTCTGCTCCATGCCTGTAGCACCACAAAACTGTCACTAGTAATTTACAGCAGTCTTTTCCTCATCAAAAGTGACATTTTTCATAAAATAACAATAATAATAATTTTTTTTTAAAAAAAGCACTTGATGAATGCATTACAGAGAGCCAATGTAAACTCCCACAGATCTGCTAACTCATGATATTGTTTTTTAGTCCTCTACTGAATATTCATGAATTGTCTATGCTCTAGTGTTATTATGCAGGGGTAAAAGACAAATTAGGGAATATGCATACATTTCAGTGTATACATCACAATGTGGTTTGTTTCGGTGAGGCATTGCCTCATAAGGCTTCTTCATTCACAAGTAAAAATACTAAATGTCTTGAAGCAGCACAACAAAAGTGCAAAATTCAAATAAGTATAATAACATGAAGCACATTATGAACTCACTGCTATGAAATAAAATGCAATACAGCAAAAACAGAATATTAACATTAGCTGCTTAATCAGCAAATATTCAGAGCAATAAAATTGAGACTGTTGTAATCTTAAATTACTGTAACATCATTTGCAGTTACATTACCACTGAGTTCATTTTCTTAAAAGAATATCAAAAAGTACATGCACTTTCAGAGCTGGCACTCCAAGAGGTACTACCTTGGATTGTTGGTAGTGCTCCATGGACATGGTGATGACATTGAGCCCGATGACAATTGTGATGAAGAGGTCCAGATAGTGGCTGGTGCACATCTTGTGGATGATAAGCCGTGTGGGTGAGTAATCAGAGTAATAGGGTTTACTCTGGGCTTCTGAAGAACCATGGACACAGGGAGGAAGCATGAAATAATCATTTTGAAATATATATATATATATATTTGTAAACACTCATGTCCACACCAAGATAGGAAGGGAAGATGAAAAGAACCAGTGGAAAAGAAAACAAGCTATGAGATCGATCAAGCATGTATCATCCTCCATGACAAGAAAAATATAATTTCACAAGGAAGGAGTTAAAGGAATAGTTTGCCTAAAAATAATTATTTACATTATAATTATTTAATTATTTAATTATTTACTCACCCTCACTTCGTTCCAAACTGATATGACTTACTTTCTTCAATGGAAGACAAAATTAGTTAATTGTGAATAATGAACGTCCTGGTTACTTGCGTAACCTCCGTTCCCTGATGGAGGGAACGAGACATTGTGTCGATGTAGTGACACTAGGGGTCACTCTTGGGAGCCCCAAACACCTCTGGTCTTTGATAAAAGGCCAATGAAAATTGGCGAGTGGTATTTTGCATACCACTCCCCCGGACATACGGGTATAAAAGGAGCTGGTATGCAACCACTCATTCAGGTTTTGTGCTGAGGAGCCGAGACAAAATCCCGGCCATTTCAGCGGGTACTTCAGCGTTGTGGCAGGAGGGACACAACGTCTCATTCCCTCCATAAGGGAATGGAGGTTACGCAAGTAACCAGGATCTATCACTCACTCGACGTTGTGTCGATGTAGTGACACTAGGGGTCCCTATACGAAACGGCGCAACTGGCTGAACTGTGTTATGTGAACTGGCGGTGTGTGATGGGCAGACCACTGTGTGCCTCATAACCAGCGCACCAGGCCGACACGTAACCTCCCCCAACACTGTTATGAGTGTCAAACGGCCCTTTGGGGACAAGTCGACTACCCAAAAGATAGAGACGGACTAGCCCAGTCGTGGCCTCTTATCCCCATTTTTTTCCTCTCCCCAAAAAAAGGGAATTAACCAACTGGGGCCACCAGGTCTAGTCGGGGGGGTGTCCCTCCCAAGGGGAAGACACCGCGGAGACCACACACCATATTTGCGGAGTCCAGGGGGCCAGCTGTGTGCCAGCGCGTCTATACCGAGAGGTGCCTCGGTCAGGG
This sequence comes from Myxocyprinus asiaticus, assembly GCF_019703515.2. Taxonomy (NCBI): domain Eukaryota; kingdom Metazoa; phylum Chordata; class Actinopteri; order Cypriniformes; family Catostomidae; genus Myxocyprinus; species Myxocyprinus asiaticus. Next base: position 16,463,068 of record NC_059379.1, read on the forward strand.
CACACGACACATCCCGAGAGTGAGCTAGGATTAGCCAATCGTCGAGATAGTTGAGGATGCGAATGCCCACTTCCCTTAGCGGGTCAAGGGCTGCCTCTGCAACCTTCGTGAAAACGCAAGGGGACAAGGACAGGCCAAAAGGGAGGACCTTGTACTGATATGCCCAACCCTCGAATGCAAACCGCAGGAAGGGTCTGTGTCGAGGTAGAATCGAGACGTGGAAGTACACGTCCTTCAGGTCTACCGCCGCGAACCAATCTTGATGCCGGATGCTCGCTAGAATGAGTCTTTGCATCAGCATCTTGAAAGGGAGTCTGTGTAAAGCCCGGTTCAGTACTCGCAGGTCCAAAATTGGCCGCAACCCACCGCCTTTATTCGGTACAATTAAGTAGGGGCTGTAAAACCCCTTCTTCATCTCGGCCGGAGGGACAGGCTCTATCGCATCCTTCCGTAGGAGGGTAGCGATCTCTGTGTGCAAGGTAGCAGTGTTCTCACCCTTCACCGAGGTGAAGTGGATGCCGCTGAACCTGGGCGGAGGCCTGGCGAAGTGAATCGCGTAGCCGAGTTGGACGGTCCGGACCAACTATCGTGAGGATTGGAAAGCGCAAGCCACGCATCCAAGCTTCGGGCGAGAGGGACCAAGGGGGCAATCTCGTCAGACGTACTGGCAGGTGGGGCCACGCAGCGGGGCGGAGCCTGAGGTGCCACACCATGTCATGGCCATGCTGAGTTCAGGGACATCTAAGTACTTACCTGGCTCCTTGTGACCACCCCCGGAACAGCCTGGGATGGGGGAGGAAGACCCGTGGAGACGTGGACGGTGGTCATGATAACGGCCGTGCACACTGGGTATGTGACCCTGGGAACAAGGAAACTCTTGAAAGCTCTTGCTGAACTCTTGGGTACCGCAGCCACTTGGGCATGTGGCGCAATTAAATGCAAAGGTAACAAAAGATTCTCCTCCCGGCCCTCCACCGGGGAATGGAGTGGTCTGCTTACCAGCTCCAGAGCAGGGGGTTTCGTCGTCCCTGGGTCGCCCGTCTCAGGGGCACTTCGAAGCCTTTTGTGGGTTCTTGGTGGCCGTGAGACGGGTGGTGTCTGCTTCCTGCGGTGGGCTCCACACCGGGGCCGGGCAGGGCTGCGGCGGAGCAGGTGCAGTTACCGCAGGGGGACGCCCTTGGCGATGAGCAGATGGGGTGCAGGATCTTGAGCCGCACTGGGGCAGAATATGCTGGATAACCTCCATCTGCTGCTTTACCGCTGAGAACTGCTGGGCAAAGTTCTTGACGGTGTCGCCGGACTGGCCAACCTGGGAAATGGGGGCAGCAAGGAACCGTGCCTTGTCAGCCTCTCCCATCTCGACCAGGTTGAGCCAAAGGTGGCGTTCCTGGACCACCAAGGTGGACATCGCCCGCCCGAGAGACCGCACCGTGACCTTCGTCGCCCGGAGAGCTAGGTCGGTTGCCGAGCACAGCTCCTGCATCAATCCCAGGGCGGAACTACCCTTGTGCAGTTCCTGTAGTGCCTTGGCTTGGTGGACTTGCAGAAGAGCCATGGCGTGCAGGGCGGAGGCAGCTTGTCCAGGCTTTGGCCGTCAGGGATGATGTAAACCTACAGGCCTTGGACGGGAGCTTTGGGCGCCCATGCCAGGTGGCGGTGCTCTGCGGGCATAGGTGCACTGCGAGTGCCTTATCCACCGGGGGGGATTGCCGAATAGCCCTTGGCCGCCTCACCATCGAGGGTAGTGAGGGCAGGGGAGCTGAAAGATCGGGACCGGGCAGTAAAAGGTGCCTCCCACGACCTTGTCAGCTCCTCATGCACTTCTGGGAAGAAAGGAACGGGGGTGGGGCGTGGCTGTGAGCGGCGCCGCGAGCCCAGGAACCAATCATCAAGCCGCGGGGGTTCAGAGGAGAGCGGAGGGTTCGACTCTAGCCCGACGCTCACGGCTGCCTGGGAAAGCATGTCCATCATCTCCGCATCAGCCTGTGACTGGGCAACTGCACCCGAAGGGAGGAGCCCAGCTGAGGCTTCCGCGTCCGACTGGAGGAGCCCGCTCTCCGATGCTGCACTTGAGAGCTCATCACCTTCGCGGACTCATCTGGAAGCCCAATCGGGGCAGACGAGTGTGCTGGGGAATGGGAGGTCCGTGGGGGGATACCCGGCGGAGGTGGTCCCATTGGGGTCCCCAAATTACCCCCAGTGCTAGCCGCACTGGCCTCATACCCGTGGGTAGAAGGACTGAGGTGGGGAGCCTCTGGGGTGGCTTGCTTTCTTACGAAGTTAAGCCACGACCGCATCATTGCCATGGATATGTTCTCGCAATGAGTACATGACCCATCCACGAACGCTGTCTCCGTGTGAGCAGCGCCCAGACACGAAAGACAGTGACCGTGGCCATCAGAGGGCAAGAGATAACGAGCACAACCAGGAATAACACACAAACGGAAAGGCATCTTTAAAAAGACGCGTCTTTAAAAAGACGTTCCGTGTGTGAGCATGACCGTTTGGTTCCGAAGAGAAAATCTGAATGAGTGGTTGCATACCAGCTCCTTTTATACCCGTATGTCCGGGGGTTTTCATTGGCCTTTTATCAAAGACCAGAGGTGTCTCGGGCTCCCAAGAGTGACCCCTAGTGTCACTACATCGACAAAACGTCGACTGAGTGACAGATAGGGAACTGGTCGCTCTTTCCATGCAATTATAATGAATGGGGACTGAAGCTTTCAAGCTTCAAAAAATATGTAAAAGCACCATAAAATTATCATAAAAGTTGTCCATACAACTTGTCCACTATAGTCATCTCAAGTTATACAATACCTTTTGAGGAGAAATAGACCGTGAATGACTACTTAAATTTCGGTCTGTTTCTTACACCAAGTGAATTTAGCGCACTTGTCACATCGACTACTTTTATGAGACTTTTATGGTGCTTTTGTGTTTTTTTGGTTTTTTTTACCGCAGAAAAAGGTTATTATATTATATTATAAGGGTGAGAGTATATTATAGGATATTACACTATCTTATTATAAGATTTTATATCCGATATTATAAGAGGGATAGCGCATTCTTCAATTTCTCAATTTGTGCTCCACTGAAAAAAAGAAAGTTATAAGTGTTTGAAATGACATGAAGGTGTATAAATAATGAACAAATTTTCAATTGAGGGTGAAATATTCCTTTAATTGTGGCTATGTTCCTGTGGCCTGTCTCAAATGGCAGGTCAGAGGGGCAGAAGCCCAGATTGAAGGGCTTTACACAACAAATTATCTTATTCCATCATCAGTATTCTTGTGGGATCCCCAGAGACAATGAAAGAAACTTCATTCCTCAAGCAATTCTAAATATGACATGTGCATATTCTATAAAATGTTAGTTTTGCTGTCTGATCCACTTCTATTCTTTATGTCCCCACTCTATTGTTCAGTTTGTCCCTCACGCTGCAGACAGTGAAGGCTGGAGGGATGGCAGAACAGCAGGGGGTGGGGGTGGGTTTATCATCCTGACACACAGGCAGGGCTGTGAGCGGCAGCTGCGTTCCCTGTGGTCCTGTCAGCCCATTAGGCGGGCTGTTCCTGGCACCAGCCACTGGACCGTAGGAAGAGGTGCTGCATTCAACCTTTTTCATTTTTATATATAATGGTGCCACATCAGCAGTATTTGCTTTATCACATGGCTGCTCCCCACTGGATAATGAGTTTGAGTATGACTCATCAGGAACATGCCCAAATTATTTGATCGTTAAAGGTGGTGTGTGTAATTTTTTTGGATGTTTAAATAGTTTCTCATAGCACAGCTTAATTTGCAGAGATGACTATAATTAAGCCATTTGTATGTTGATTTTCTAAAAAAAAAAAAAAAAAAAAAAGGGTAAACACTGTGGTTCTTTGGCACTATCAAAGCATTACTGATCTAGCAAAATGGCTCAACCAATGGCATGAGTTTCAGATGGGACAATCTGTTTTCACCAACCAATGGCAGATGGAGTTTTGAGAAACCTGTTTAAAAACAGTGATTATTTTTGCATTTCTGTTTGGTGATGCTAGTGCAGAAAGTCTATACCAGGGGTAGGTTTAATGTTTGGGTTAAAGCCTTGTCAGTCTTGTCAGTCTCTAAGGCAGGGTTTTCAAAATTTTTGTTGCCAAGGACCCTCAAATATGATGATCTCCTAGTGAGGGACCCCTTTCTAAATATAAAATTCCACTATAGATTACAGAATACATGCTGTAAAATGTAATTTGTAACGTACTCCATTAAATTACTCAAGGTCAGTAACGTATTCTAAATACTTTGGATTACTTCTTCGGCACTGGTAGATTTTTTCTCTTGTTTTGACTATAAAACTCTGCCAGTACAGTAAGACAATATACACCTGTTAAAAATACATTCTCTGAAAAACCTAAATATCTTATGCAGTGTTGTTTCTAAAACAAGATAAATCAAATTGATCTTGTTTTAAAGATTTTTAGATATTTTTACTGGAAAACAATACATAAATGATTATCAAGAATACAATTTTTGCCCTAATATCAAAGGTCTTACTAGAAAAAAAGAAATTATGATCTAACATGAATTTTCTTGATAAAAAATATGATCGTGCCTGGTAACGTGCATGTAAAATGGATAGAAATAGCATTTTAGCTTAGCGTAAAGCTGACCATTTACACAAGGTTTATTTCTATTTCTTCTGCTCCAAACTTACTTCTCTGTCTGCTTATATGGGTGTAACACATCATAAGAAAGTGTTTCACCGCTGTTCAAATGCACTTTGCTTTGCATCATTTATATGTATAAATGTTTTCCATCTGAAAGGCCTAAATATTAAATGAAACAAATGACAATAAAATGCAAAGTAATCTCTTCAGTAATCAAAATACTTTTTGAATGTAACTGTATTCTAATTACCAATGATTTAAACTGTAACTGTAGTGGAATACAGTTACTTATATTTTGTATTTTAAATACGTAATCCAGCTACATGTATTCCGTTACTCTCCAACCCTGTATATATATATATATATATATATATTATGCAAAAATAATAATTTATAATGTGTGATGAAAAATGCATGATTTAATGAAGACAGTATGTCATTACATTAAACTAAATTTCAGTCTTCAGAAAGCAGAATTAACCCGGTATCATGTCAAATTTGGTAAATGTTAACTACTTTTTAATTCTATCTTTTATTGTATTGTGTGTTATTTTTTTTTTACTTTTTCCACTGATTTTTTTCGCGGACCCTCTAGCACTCCCTTGGGGTCCCCTGGGGGTCCTCGGACTCCAGTTGAAAAACCCCTGCTCTAAGGCAGAAAGTGGGGTACCTTCCACCAATGGGTGTGCAGAAATTTCACATTTCATTTTCAATATAAGAAGATAGTGTTTAGCATCTCAGGTATCCTAATATGAGTGGTAACAAAATGGTTTCCAGTTGTATGGATAAGGGAGACTGATGTTAGATGTCACACAGGGAAGTTGTCACAAGAGCTACATCTCTGTAATGATAAGATTTGGTGTCAAACGTTCAATTGTGCAAATGTATATTTTCTCTAGCAGAGGCTTTGTATGTTGGTTTCAATCAGAAACCAACATCTATTATAATATTAGTTGGCCAAAACATTGTTTATATATACAACAAAAATGAAAAAGGTAACATATATATATATATATGTTACCTTTTTCATTTTTGTTGCTTCATGAATAATTCTGTGCTTCATAATTGTTCCATTTTACCACTATTGGTGGGGCAAGTTATGACAAATGATAATGATTTGTTTTCATTTTTTAAAGGCTTTATTTGTAGCCCAGACTTTAGGGTATGTGGCAATGCAGAAATGTACTCAAAAAAAACCTACTCAGAGAAATATTAATTGGAGTAAAAAGTGTGACAATTAGCTCTGGACTCTGCTACATTCATGCATATGTCGTATATTGGGTCACTCTGCGAGGTCCTAGGACAAAATGCAAGGCTACACCAGTTCTGTGGATGATTGCCATTAGAATCCTCAAATACATCTGGCTTTATTTTTGCTAATTGGAGCCATGTTCATTGTGTTCTCATATGTGCTGTCTTGACATTACTTGTACTTATGAATCTTATAAGTCCAGACTTTGCTACATATTGCCACTTCTGTTATTTATTTATTTATTAATTTATTTTTAATGAATGCTAGGATCTAACAAAATCTGTAATGAGCTAAAAGTTATCCTCTTTAACGTACAGTATGTGTTTTAAATTAATTAATTTGGTTTGTAGACAACAGTATCCAGGGGGGCATAAACCATGCTCAAGACCATTCTTTGGAACCAAAGGCAGTGGCTGTGAAGACTATCCCTGTTTCACAGGTGCTCAATTAAAGGGACAGTTGCAGTATAAATCAGGGAGGCGCTGGGCTTGGAACTGTTTGCTGCTCACAGATGTAGCAGCCTGGTTTTACAGCAGACAGGTCAGCTCCCATAGGACAACACTGCTCATCTACTTCCCTCCTACCCTCTTAAGTGAGACCCTCTCCCTTTGTGAACTTTCATTCAAAAAAGCATGTACTTTAAGGTCTTAGGCTTTTGTAAAAGATGAATGAACTCAATTTTGATTGGCTCACTTCGCCAACAGAAATCCTGCATTAACAGGAATCTCATATAAAAGACTCCATGAAATCGAAATTAGAGGTTTAAGGTTTTTAAATTTTAGGCTTTAAAAGTGGTTTGTGGCTTTTTAGTCCAAGTCTATTACCTTTAAAGCAAAATCATATTTTAGCAGATAAACACATTTAAAATTTACAGTTTTTCTTTTCTGAGAAAACGGACCAGAAATAATGATGACTCATGCACTTCAAGGAATTTTGTCCAATCAAAAGCACTCTAGAATGATAAGGTCCTTCAATCAACTAGCAAGTCCACCTGCAACCAACTGGCAAGCAAGTGATCAGTGATTTCAATTTCAGTACAGACTGTTTTCATCTGGATATGTCCTGATCAAGCTTTTGGTTTCAATAGGAAATATGACCACAAAGGACAGAAAGCTGCACTCATCAAAAGATTCCATGGGGACTTTAATGCAATAATGGTAAATTGTTTGCTGTTTGAATAATCCTCATCAATGATAGAGGGAAAGCTCTCTGAATAACCTGAGGTTTAATGAGTATTGCACTGAGTTAAATAAAAAAAGACTGTTCCTCTCTGGTTTGCATATCAGATGGACTTTTTTACCCACACTAAAAAGATGTTGGGGGAAAGTGAAGGACTTGGAATCCCATTTATAGAAAATGTTTCCTATTGGCAGCAGTGCCACTCTGATGTCATGATATAGCAATGGGTCCAGATAACGTTCACATCAACATCAGCCAAATCAACTTTAACAGGATTTAAAGTGAGGGAATATGGATCAAAACTATTTTTAACCAACACGAGAAAGATGAAATAGTTGTGGAGAATGTGGCTCTTGGACCTCTCCATCTCTGTCTATTTTTGTGGCACAAGCTAATGATACCATGACTATGATTTAATGAGACATTCTTTGCTTAGATGGCAATTTTAGCCCACTCCAATTCCATCTATGAATACATTTGAGAATGATGGCCAGATATTTGGGTGAGCCAATTAAAGGTTTGGGGCTGAATGATAGATAGCAGCATCCCACATTTGAATAAAGTCACACGACTTTGGTCGCCCACCAGTCATGGACATGCTATGTAACTGTTACAACTCACTGCAATACCCATCAGCCCCCAAAAGAGGTTACAACAACAAATCTCTTGGCTTTTTGGGTCACTGAGGCTTGAAATCATGCTGGTATTGTTGCGTAGGATTTAATTCTGGCTTTGCTGCAGTTAACGTGCACTTGGAGGAAAAGGCTCTAAACTTCTAAAGCCAGGAACTCTGGACCTCATAAAATGATTTACGAAATCATAAGTGTGTGAAAACCCCATTTTCCCTTATCTGTAAAAAGTATAGAAATTTGCAATAAAGAAATACATGGTCTTGATTGCTCAGTTTCAAAATCTAGTGAGCTGCATATGGAGGCAGCATTTCAAGATTCAAAAAAATAGGCAACTTAACTATGCTGCCTCCTAAGATAATTTTTTTTTAGCCAAATTGTAAGGCAGCTTCACACACACACACACACACACACACACACATATATGTATAATGATGAGACAATTAAAGAATGCATGGCGACGACCATCCAAGATGGTGGACAAGTCGAGATAAATATTTATTTCAAATAAACATTTTTTTCATTCAATACCGAAAAGTATGAATGAAAATAGTTCAGTGTAATAAAAAAAATAATCATAATAATAAATATATTATTTAACCAAATATTTGTTTGTGCTATGAATTTTTATACATAATAGTGTATTGCATTGTGAGAGCGTTGCATCTCTATCAGTCACTTATGAGGTTCCATAACAGGTAGGATGCCTTAGGATGTGTTACCTATGTAGGTAAGCACTAGGCAGCTCACTAGGTTTTGGAAGTGAGCTGATATTTCAATAATTTCTGCTTCTGTTGTTTCTATTTTGTGAATGACTAACCCATCTACACACAGAGGTCCAAAGTACTTGCAAGAAATTCTCCATAGAGAAGAGAGATGATGTGGAAGACAGAAGATTTCCATCCAAGAGATGAAGCATATAGCACTTATACTGTAGCTAATACCTCAGAAGTTAAATAAGTCAGTTGGGAAATACAGACAAACTCTGGTTCATAATCTAAAATTATTTGTACTAAAAACACCACAGATAATTGCAGAAAAAACAGTCATTTTCAGATTGTACAATGTTTAGTTCTTGGTTTTAATCTTATGCTACATAGAGGAGGGCTTACTACTGATGGTTGATGATTTTGAGGACTCTAAGTCATGAGTGAGGGTCTAAGGGTAGAAATTACTGATATTCAAGTGTTGGTTATTCGAGGTCAGCTTGGCATCGCGCTCTAGAGCTGTACTTACAACAAACTAGAATACTGTGAAATGTGTTTGACAATGCTCTGTCCATTAAATGTACTCTCATCAGTCATATGGAGGGAAAGTCATGAACACTGGGAAACTGTGGGCAGTGGGAGGACTAGACTGTTATTTAAGGAAGAGCCAGAGAAAAATTCTAAAGCATGGATGGCAAAATGTCAGACAAAAATAGAACGAGGAAAAAACAGAGGTGATAAAAACAGCTTTTACTGAAAGAGAAGTCAGTTGCAGTTTCTTTTGCTTTAAGCCAAATTATTTTTATCAGTGGCTGGTTTCATACCCCTGAAGTGCATGGTCAATGATTTGCTCCATAATGTAACATGTCAATGTCTGCTGGACATATAGTTACTGATACTCCACAATATAAGTATTAGTTTGTCAGCAATACTGCAATTATTATTATTATTTTTATTTTTTATTTTTTTTATTTTTTTTGTTGCCACAATATGCCAGCACACACTGAGTTAAAACCAACAAGAAATGACAGACTAAATGCCTTAACACTGGCAAAATACAGAAAAACAGAAAGAAGAGGAAAGGTGAGACTTTAAGGAGTTCTGGTAAAAACAAATATTTAAGGGATAGTTCACCCAAAAAATGAAAATTCTGCCACCATTTACTCTGCCTAACATTTCATTTTGTGTTGCACAGAAAGAAACAAATTAATGTGGATTTGGAACAACATGAGGGTTAGTTAATGATTTTCATTGATCATTTCTGGGTGAATTATCCATTTAAATTTAAGAAAAATAAATCTTCAGTAATGGAGGGCATGGAACAGAGCACACACACACACACACACACACACACACACACTCACAAACAAGCAAACTTACAACAAATAGGCGTGATACAGAAACACAGACCCACACACATAAAGTATATCATGCTGGTAGACGTGGCAGACAAACCACACTTTCTTTCTGAGTCTGACTTGAGCAAGACGGTCCATCTGAAATGGAGGCTGAATGGCAGAAGCTGGTGGAGTTGTGAGTGTGTGGATGGGCAACAGGGCAGCGGTGATGATATTTGAAAGAGTGACGGAACTCTGTAGTACTCAATATGAGAGTTTAGTTAGAATGTCTAACATTTTGGAAACATGATTTCATCCTACAATCAGAAAGATAATGAATCCGATAAAGAAAGAAGATCTTGTCCATCAAATATAGTCTTGAACATGTTCCAAATCCTGGTTTATGCACTGTGGATGCAACCCAAGGTAATATGTTTGTTATGTAGTAGTCATCCAATGTTTACAACAACAAAGGGACATTTTTGCAGCTCACATAGCTTGTTTTACCCCTGAGACTGCAGTACATCTCTATGACTGCTGGTATATGTCAAGCCTCCACACCTTCACAACATGGCAAACAATCCAGCCATATCCAGCCCGGTCTCATCATGAACATTATGCTTTCGTGGCAACACTTTTTCAAAACGAAATTACAATCCTTATAACACGTTTGGCTGCAGTTTCCGGGTGAAATGTCCAGTGGAGAGCGCCAAAAGCATGTGAAATGGTGTTGTAATCAGATGAGGTTTATAAGGTGAATATTAGATAAAGGATTTAATGAGTAACACATACCTCCCTAACCTCAAACTTGAACCTAAACCTATAGTGTTCTAAAATGAAATGAAAGGTAACAAAACAGCCATCCCAAACCTAACCGATAGTGTCCAAAAACAAAATGAAAAATGAAAAGCACATTTTCTGAAGCAACTAGGTTTTCTTGTGTCGCTTCTATCACACTCTTGTCTCACATGTCACCTTGTGTGCTTGAGTGGTCTCTGACCTTGTACTGCAGAGTCCAGTGTCAAACACTCTATCAGGTGAGCTACAGTGGAAGTTAATAACATTAGAATAAGTGTATAAAAGTACAGTATTTTCCGGAAATAAAGTCGCACCTGACTATAAGTAGCACCGGGTCAAAATCGCATTGTTGAGAGAAAAAACAAAAACAAAACACAGATAGGTCACATCTCTGTATCCACAGATTTCCTGAGCAACCACTGGGCGGCGATATGGTGTTTCTAATTGCCTGTTTTGTATTTGTGGTCTCCAGACGCCAAATTAAAACTGCCAAAACAAGCGATTCAGAGGAGAACAACAATCATTTAAGTGTTACTTGGAGTAAAAAATAATTTCGGGCTCAACTTTGCAGTTGTTGGCTGTCATAACAACTCAAAGTAGTTAATGATATCAACATAACTCGCCTCGGATCATTACTTTATGTCATCTACACACTCAGATGAGGCACTGTCTATACAAAAACGGTCCTCTCGACTCTGTGAAGTATCGGCATGTTTTTTGACAATTTTTAAAAATGTAATACCTTAAACATTACATTACCCACTAAGAATATACGCCAATGCGAGTGAAAACACTGGAGACCAGAAATTGAAAACAGTCGAATCGTGGAACACTTCAGCATTCAGGAAAAAGGTGGATAACTTAATCGGTGTCAGTAGTCAGTATGGCTGCTATATATATATATATATATATATATATATATATATATATATATATATATATAAATTATTATAACTTCATGTTGGCAGCAATAGTACTTTGTAAAAAAAAAAAATTGTAAAAAAATCTAAACATTCACAATAGTCTCTTCAGAAGTGTTGGGGTCTGAGGGAGTTCATCAGTCGAGGGCAATTGGATATGAATATTAAAAGATAATATCAACAGTTCATTTTTAAGCTGAATGACAGCAGTCCAGTTTTTGTGTTTGAATATATTTTTTACATTCAGAATACATACCTATATAGGAGGCCTTTTGACAGATCAAAAAATACTGTATGGTGGTTCAGGGGTGTCCCCTGAAAGAAAATTTATAAATTTAAATGTGAATGGACCATTTTTATATATTCCATAAAGTGACAATCTACTAACACAAACAAATATTTTACATAACAGTGCAGCAAAAAAAAATACTGTTTGCTATGTATAGATACAGTGCATCCAGAAAGTATTCACAGCGCTTCACTTTTTCCACATTTTGTTATGTTACAGCCTTATTCCAAAATGGATTAAATTCATTATTTTCCTCAAAATTCTACAAACAACAGAATTGTCTGTAGACCTCCGAGACAGGATTGTATCGAAGCACAGATCTGGGGAAGTGTACAGAAAAATGTCTGCAGCATTGAAGGTCCCAATGAGCGCAGGCCTCCATCATCCGTAAATGGAAGAAGTTTGGAACCACCAGGACTCTTCCTAGAGCTGGCCGCCCGGCCAAACTGAGCGATCAGGGGAGAAGGGCCTTAGTCAGGGAGGTGACCAGGAACCCGATGGTCACTCTGACAGAGCTCCAGCATTTCTCTGTGGAAAGATGAGAACCTTCCAGAAGAACAACCATCTCTGCAGCACTCCACCAATCAGGCCTGTATGGTAGAGTGGCCAGACGGAAGCCACTCCTCAGTAAAAGGCACATGACAGCCCACCTGGAGTTTGCCAAAAGGCACCTGAAGGACTCTCAGACCATGAGAAACAAAATTCTCTGGTCTGATGAAACAAAGACTGAACTCTTTGGCCTGAATGGCAAGCATCATGTCTGGAGGAATCCAGGCACCACTCATCACCTGGCCAATACCATCCCTACAGTGAAGCATAGTGGTGGCAGGAACTGGGAGACTAGTCAGGATCGAGGGAAAGATGTAATGCAGCAATGTACAGAGACATCCTTGATGAAAACCTGCTCCAAAGCGCTCTGGACCTCAGACTGGGGCGAAGGTTCATCTTCCAACAGGACAACGACCCTAAGCACACAGCCAAGATAACAAGGGAGTGGCTACTCTGTGAATGTCCTTGAGTGGCCCAGCCAGAGCCCAGATTTGAACCCGATTTAACATCTCTGGAGAGATCTGAAAATGGCTGTGCACCGACGCTCCCCATCAAACCTGATGGAGCTTGAGAGGTCCTGCAATGAAGAATGGGAGAAACTGCCCAAAAATAGGTGTGCCAAGCTTGTAGCATCATACTCAAAAAGACTTGAGGCTGTAATTGGTGCCAAAGGTGCTTCAACAAAGTATTGAGCAAAGGCTGTGAATACTTATGTACATGTGATTTTTTGTTTTTTATTTTTAATACATTTGCAAAGATTTCAAACAAACTTCTTTCACGTTGTCATTATGGGGTATTGTTTGTAGAATTTTGAGGGAAAATAATGAATTTAATCCATTTTGGAATAAGGCTGTAACATAACAAAATGTGGAAAAAGTGAAGCGCTGTGAATACTTTCCGGATGCACTGTATATAGGCTGTGGGTTTAGATAGGCTCACTATGAAATAATGGAAACATTCTCAACAGCAGAGAACTCTACTAGGATAACTAGTCATTTCAAAGTTTATTTGCCATACATGCCAGAGATGATGACATCTTTGATTAATTTTCACAAAATTAGAACAAAAATCAGTTTGTTTATTATGAAAGGCGTGTAACATGCTGATTATTGAAGCTAAATTTAGATGGGGGAAAAAAAACGTTATAGGCGCCACCGTTAACTTGTCCTGTCACAAACCTGCCTTAGCTGAACCATCAGAGTCATATATCAGACAGATGAAGATAGTTCTACACAGCTTCATTCTTGTTTTCTGCAATGTGTTTAGGTGAAAGATCCTAGTATCCATCTATATCGCTGCTCACCGCTACTGTTGTTAAAATAACCGCACCTGCAACTCTGCTTATCAGGGTTTATGCGGCACCTTATGTATATAGAAGGGAGAGGCAACGCGTGCAGAGCGGGGAGCAGGAATGTAGCGCGTTCCATGGTAGAGAAAAATATTAATTAGCGTGGTGTGTAGCCTACAGCTCTGTTGTTTTGACACACTGCTCACTTAAACTGTAGAAACGGTAAGATGGGGCAACGGTAGTCATGATGCCTTGCAGTCCGGATTAAACCAAACCAGGGTCCGGTCCAGGAACATGGTCCGCTAATTGGTGACCACTGCTCTAAATGTTCATTTTTTCCGACACCTGTGGAGGTAAATTGGACCTGGCAGATCACTATGACTATGACACACTGCATTTTTTCATAATACAAGCGTTTAATATGTAATTCTCCTTAATTTTTAGGTTTCAACTTGTTAATCATTTTTTAAAATGTGTAGTTGATATGAAATTTCCAACAGTGACAACTAATCTTATTACACATGCTTCAAGTTCAACATTAAAGAAAACTACACATGTACTTTGTAAAATGTATTTGTCACCCTACATAATTTAAAGGCTTAAATGTGATTAAAATTGTTGTAAATGGAATATAATGTTTTTTTTTTTTTGTTTTGTTTTGTTTGTTTTTTTTATGTAAAAATGCAGTACGTTTTTTGTGAGGGTTAGGTTTAGGGGTAGCATTAGGGGATATAATCTATAGTTCGTACAGTATAAAAATCATTATATCTGTGGACAGTCCTCATAAGGATAGCCGCACCAACATGTGTGTGAGTGTGTGTGTGTGTGTGTGTGTGTGTGTGTGTTAATACAGTTGCACTCTTCGCTGTCCCAGTTTAATGCTCAAAAATAACGTGATGGGTGAATAACATGAGAAGATGGTCAGAGGTGTCGTACGAGATATTTTTAATTACTTTGTGTTATCTCTTGGAGTAAAGTGAGAACAGAGGCACATCACTATGTCCACAGCTTGAAGGTAGGATCTTGTGTTTATGAATGAAGTTGGCTACTCTTGTTTTAAAATCTCCCCGCTCTGCTTCCAATTGTTAAGACATCCCCTGAACATTTTAAAATACTCATGGTAGCTTATGAAAACTCTATAACCTGTAAATCCACTTTGCTAGCTAATTACACGTTGGCATCAACACCATAGATACTGTATCTATATAGAACTGCTATAATGTATATATGTTATGTATATAAGTCGCTTCAGACTATAAGTCGCAGGACCTTTCAGATGATGAAAATTTTTTTTATTTATAATCCGGAAAATATGGTATGCAAGTCTGTAATACATACACAATATATATATATATATATATATATATATATATATATATATATACACACACAGTTGTGCTCAAATGTTTGCATACCCTTGGAGAATTGGTAATATACAGGTGCATCTCAATAAATTAGAATGTCGTCGAAAAGTTCATTTATTTCAGTAATTCAACTCAAATTGTGAAACTCGTGTATTAAATAAATTCAATGCACACAGACTGAAGTAGTTTAAGTCTTTGGTTCTTTTAATTGTGATGATTTTGGCTCACATTTAACAAAAACCCACCAATTCACTATCTCAAAAAATTAGAATACATCATAAGACAAATAAAAAAAACATTTTTAGTGAATTGTTGGCCTTCTGGAAAGTATGTTCATTTACTGTATATGTACTCAATACTTGGTAGGGGCTCCTTTTGCTTTAATTACTGCCTCAATTCGGCGTGGCATGGAGGTGATCAGTTTGTGGCACTGCTGAGGTGGTATGGAAGCCCAGGTTTCTTTGACAGTGGCCTTCAGCTCATCTGCATTTTTTGGTTTCTTGTTTCTCATTTTCCTCTTGACAATACCCCATAGATTCTCTATGGGGTTCAGGTCTGGTGAGTTTGCTGGCCAGTCAAGCACACCAACACCATGGTCATTTAACCAACTTTTGGTGCTTTTGGCAGTGTGGGCAGGTGCCAAATCCTGCTGGAAAATGAAATCAGCATCTTTAAAAAGCTGGTCAGCAGAAGGAAACATGAAGTGCTCCAAAATTTCTTGGTAAACGGGTGCAGTGACTTTGGTTTTCAAAAAACACAATGGACCAACACCAGCAGATGACATTGCACCCCAAATCATCACAGACTGTGGAAACTTAACACTGGACTTCAAGCAACTTGGGCTATGAGCTTCTCCACCCTTCCTCCAGACTCTAGGACCTTGGTTTCCAAATGAAATACAAAACTTGCTCTCATCTGAAAAGAGGACTTTGGAACACTGGGCAACAGTCCAGTTCTTCTTCTCCTTAGCCCAGGTAAGACGCCTCTGACGTTGTCTGTGGTTCAGGAGTGGCTTAACAAGAGGAATACGACAACTGTAGCCAAATTCCTTGACATGTCTGTGTGTGGTGGCTCTTGATGCCTTGACCCCAGCCTCAGTCCATTCCTTGTGAAGTTCACCCAAATTCTTGAATCGATTTTGCTTGACAATCATAAGGCTGCGGTTCTCTCGGTTGGTTGTGCATCTTTTTCTTCCACACTTTTTCCTTCCACTCAACTTTCTGTTAACATGCTTGGATACAGCACTCTGTGAACAGCCAGCTTCTTTGGCAATGAATGTTTGTGGCTTACCCTCCTTGTGAAGGGTGTCAATGATTGTCTTCTGGACAACTGTCAGATCAGCAGTCTTCCCCATGATTGTGTAGCCTAGTGAACCAAACTGAGAGACCATTTTGAAGGCTCAGGAAACCTTTGCAGGTGTTTTGAGTTGATTAGCTGATTGGCATGTCACCATATTCTAATTTTTTGAGATTGTGAATTGGTGGGTTTTTGTTAAATGTGAGCCAAAATCATCACAATTAAAAGAACCAAAGACTTGAACTACTTCAGACTGTGTGCATTGAATTTATTTAATACACGAGTTTCACAATTTGAGTTGAATTACTGAAATAAATGAACTTTTCCACGACATTCTAATTTATTGAGATGCACCTGTATGTACCATTTTTAAAGAAAACATGAGTGAGCAGGCAAAACACATTTCTTTTATTTCTTATGGGATTCATTTTCAACTGTAGGTTATAACAGAATGGCACAATCATAAAACAAAACATGGCAACAATGAAAAAAATGAAATGACCCCTGTTCAAAAGTCTGCATACCCTTAGTTTTTAATACTGTGTATTGCCACCTTTAGCATCAATGACAGCGTCCAGTCTTTTGTAATAGTTGTCTATGAGGCCCCAAATTCTTGCAGGTGGTATAGCTGCCCATTCGTCTTGGCAAAATGCCTCCAGGTCATGCAAAGTCTTTGGTCGTCTTGCATGAACCGCACGTTTGAGATCTCCCCAGAGTGACTCGATGATATTAAGGTCAGGAGACTGTGATGGCCACTCCAGAACCTTCGCCTTTTTCTGCTGTCACCACTGGAGGGTCAACTTGGCCTTGTGCTTAGGGTCATTGTTGTGCTGGAAAGTCCAAGAGCATCCCATGATCAGCTTTCGTGCAGAAGAATGCAAATTGTCTGCCAGTATTTTCTGATAACATGCTGCATTCATCTTGCAATCAATTTTCACAAGATTCCCCGTGCCTTTAGAGCTCACACACCCCCAAAACATCAATGAGTCACCACCATGCTTCACAGTGGGGATGGTATTCTTTTCACTATAGGCCTTGTTGACCCCTCTCCAAACATAGCGCTTATGGTTGTGACCATAAAGCTCTATTTTGGTCTCGTCACTCCAAACTACAGTGTGCCAGAAGCAGTGAGGCATGTCAAGGTGTTGTCGGGCATATTGTAACTGGGCTTTTTTGTGGCATTGGTGCAGTAAAGGCTTCTTTCTGGCAACTCGACCATGCAGCTCATATTTGTTCAAGTATCGTCGTATTGTGCTCCTTGAAACAACCACATCGTCTTTTTCCAGAGCAGCCTGTATTTCTACTGAGGTTACCTGTGGGTTTTTCTTTGTATCCCGAACAATTCTTCTGGCAGTTATGGCTGAAATCTTTCTTGGTCTACCTGACCTTGGCTTGGTATCAAGAGATCCCCGAATTCTCCACTTCTTAATAAGTGATTGAACAGTACTGACTGGCATTTTCAAGGCTTTGGATATCTTTTTATATCCTTTTCCATCTTTATAAAGTTCCATTACCTTGTTACACAGGTCTTTTGACAGTTCTTTTCTGCTCCCCATGGCTCAGTATCTAGCCTGCACAGTGCATCCACGTGAGAGCTAACAAACTCATTGACTATTTATACACAGACACTAATTGCAATTTAAAAAGCCACAGGTGTTGGAAATTAACCTTTATTTGCCATTTAAACCTGTGTGTGTCACCTTGTGTGTCTGTAACAAGGCCAAACATTCAAGGATATGTAAACTTTTGATCAGGGCCATTTGGGTGATTTCAATGCCAAAATTTCATGCAAACTTTTGAGCACAACTGTACAGTGTATCTGGAAAGTATTCACAGCGCTTCACTTTCTCCACATTTTGTTATGTTACAGCCTTATTCCAAAATGGATTACATTCATTATTTTCCTCAAAATTCTACAAACAATACCCCATAATGACAACATGAAAGAAGTTTGTTTGAAATCTTTGCACATTTATTAAAAAAAAACAAAAAAAACAATTCACATGTACATAAGTATTCACAGCCTTTGCTCAATACTTTGTTGAAGCACCTTTGGCACCAATTACAGCCACAAGAACTCGAAGTTAGATATTTCTTGTACCCCTGCAGCAGAACATTCCAAAGGAGGTTTTTGAGCAGTTTTACTATATGCACTTCAAGATAGTAACATTGCCTATCAAAACTAGGGGATCAGGTTGAGGTTGACTAGTTTATCTAGATTTTTTCCCCCTTTCAGAAAAGCTGTTTTTGAATGCAAGAATGCTCCAAACTTATGTAAAACTTATTTTCTATGTAAATGCCCCCTTAGAAACAGGTTCAGTTGGGGTCAGCTGAACCCAAAACTAGGCCAAATATACATGACTCCATTAAGACTAACAACTAGTCATTCAGGGAATCCACCTAATTGTCAATTTTGAAAATATGTAGTTTTACACAGCCCTACACATGTTATTAAATTCCAATTCAAGTAGTATGTTTTGAGTGTGAAACCCTAACTGTTTAGGGATATCTAGAAGGAAAGGACAAGCAAAATGTACATAATCAAATCATGACATTAATCGGAGTAAAAAGTCATTCTTTCAGCTGAATTTTTCTACACCATCTGTTCAATTTAGGGAGCTGTTGCTTGCCCAACTTACATAAAGAACACTTTGAGTCATTTTCACTTTCAGAAGGAAGAAAGGAAATGGTGTTTGGAGCTGCCAGGTTACATAAGCGAGCGTGTTACCTTCTGCTGCCAAGAGTGGAGGTTACACACGATACTTGTAAAAAAATTTTTTCCCTCTGTCACTTTGTCTCATTGCTGTCCGAGTATCAGTCGGTAGACAATATTATATACTAGATTGCTAGAGATGAAAAAATGTCTAAATACAGGTAGGAATGATACTGATTACATAAATTTTGTCATCTCAGTGCTACGAGGGTGCAAGAAAAATTTATTAAAGTTCTGACCTCATGTTGTTCGTTAAGCTGTATTTTGTAATGTAGCTCTGTCATTATGTATCTGTAACAGGGGGGATTTAAGATAATTAAGCTGCGCTCACTGATAGCGTAGTTTATTTGCATGCTGTCTGGCTGTTTTAGCAGCACTTGATTTACTAAATGAATTCTGCAAATCAGGTAACAATGCAAGCACACCCCACATTTTTTTTTTTGCTGAACTCAATTTACATTGTACTATTCCAGATCTTGTGGGTCATGAGTGCAAGGCTGTGGAGAATACTACTACTGTGATCTGGCATATTTTACTGTAGGGCTGCAACTAACAATTATTTTGATAATCGACTTATTTAACGAATATCAGAACAATTATTCGACTATTCGGCCGATTATCACAACGATTATTAGCACTCAACCAACAATTTAGCTTGTGCCTCATGTTAAAAGGTTGTATTAAACGTACTTACTAACCATAAAGAGGACACAATCATCTTTTAAAAATACCTCTAAATAACATTTACTGAATTACAAGGGGAAAAAAATACTTGATTTTTTTTTTTTTTTTACTTGTTTTCCATTTTAAAATATCTAAAAATCCTTAAAAAAAAAGATACAGTGACTTGAGAAGCAACATATAAGATATTTAAACTTGCTTCAGAGAATGTATCTTGAATATAAGTGTATTTTGTATGTAAATTAATTTTTTTCACTTATTTATTCTTCTGCCAGTGCAGTAAAGACAAAATACACTTATATTCACTATACAGTATATTCTCTGAAAGGCAGTCTAAATATCTTATATGTTGCTTCTCATGTAAATATATCTTGTTTTAAGGATTTTTAGATATTTTAAAATATTAAAATATTAAATATTATATTCAACATTCTCCAATAACACATTTTTCTTCTGCAGTACAGCTTGTAAAGTAAATGTAAATTGTTTTAAAGTTGTTTTAGATATTTAGATAGGAAAACAAACCAAAAAAGACTATCCAAAAACATATTTTGTTGCAATGTTTAATGGGCTTAGACACCCTCTCTCACCTTTTTGCTCACTTGATTTCAATCCATTCTTAACTCACAAAAACAAACTCTCTCTTCTTAATAGAGCTGCGTATAGCCTATTTCTTTAGATACACACTATGACACATATTTTACGATTCAATACATCATGAGCAATCACGTTTTCATCTCAAGCTGCGGCAAGCGCATACGAGGGACGAGCGTCACCACGTGGGAAAGTGCATCAGCCGGGTGCAGTTTCAAACTCTTCCCCCATTTGAGTCACTACACGTGACTCAGAAGTGTCTCTGACCGCCCAGAAAAATGCCAGTTTTGGACTTTGTGCTTACATGACCCTCTTTCTTATTGCAACCTTCCCTTTGGTGTTTCCTTTAAAGGGGTAGTTCACCCAAAAATTTAAATTCTCTATTTACTCACCTTCCTGGCATCCCAGATGTGTATGACTTTCTTTCTTCTGCACAACACAAATGAAGGTCTTTAGTAGAATATTTCAGATCTGTACAGTAGGTCCATACAATGCAAATGAATGGGTGCCAAAATCCACAAAAAGGCAGCATAAAAGTAATCCATAAGATCCCAGTGGTTAAATCCATGTGTTATGGCCAATTATATATGAAAGGTGTGGGTGAGAAACAGAACAATATTTAAGTCATTTTGTATCATAAATTCTTCTCCCTGTGCAGTAGGGGGCGATATGCACAAAGAATGTGAATCACCAAAAGTTCACATGCTTTCCTGCCTGCCTGTCTGCTTTCCATGGGTGGTAATTGTGCAATGTTCTTACATCAGACAAGTAACGGTGAGTTTTATGAAAGAAGACTCTAAAAGTGTTTCCTCTGAAAAGAATTACGACGATTTTGAGTTAAGCGCATAAAATGTGAAAATTAAAAAATAAAATACAAAAAATTAAAAAGTGCAGATTCTGTCTGGGTAAACTGAAGAGGTACCATACTAATTTTGAAAGAATGAAAAAAAAAAAAAAAAAGGGTATTTCTATACTACAGCCAGAAAGGACTTATTGTAAAATCAAGTATGTTACCTAATTAAGGACACCTCCAAACTGAATGCTATCTTAATACACTGTGTCCTGGCAAACTACTGGCCTTGCACAGTTTTGACAAGGCATCTCATAAAATGGCTAATAAATGATGACTGAGGGAGGACACGGGTAGAGGAGAGGCAGATGCTTTCAGCACTCCTGCAGTGTGATATGATTAAGCAGCCCTTTGATCCCACATGCGAGTGTATAGCACCGATATCAGACCAACAGGAGGGGAACATAAGCTAACTGAGAGAGACAGACTGGCAGGGGGTAATACCCCACCTCTTCCAAACAGAAACCCAAAACAGAATTATAAAATATGCTGAGGCACAATGTAACTGGACGGTCGAAAAAAGAACACATTGCCTGATAATTAGAAGCAAAATGGAGTCCTGAGTACAGTGACATAATGTGAACAACGTTGATGCATGCAACTGTGAACTGTGTCTAAACTATGGAAGAGTGCAATCTAGCACTCATGGCAGCATATGATAATCAACGGTTACACCTTTGAGGGTATATATCTTTATTACACTGTGCACCAACCATATATGTCCACCAACCATATAAATCTATATTTTTATAGATTGAGTGTCATGGCAAAGGCTGTGAATCCATTATAATCACATCAGTGATCATACTCTTATAAGCAATCTCTTAACAACTGTTTCTAACACAGAAAATTGAAAGGTGAAAGAGAGAACACTAAAGGATCTAGGGGAGAATAAGGTGCAAGTACAGGTGCATCTTAATAAATTAGAATGTCATGGAAAAGTTCATTTATTTCAGTAATTCAACTCAAATTGTGAAACTCGTGTATTAAATAAATTCAATGCACACAGACTGAAGTAGTTTAAGTCTTTGGTTCTTTTAATTGTGATGATTTTGGCTCACAATTAACAAAAACCCACCAATTCACTATCTCAAAAAATTTGAATATGGTGACATGCCAATCAGCTAATCAACTCAAAACACCTGCAAAGATTTCCTGAGCCTTCAAAATGGTCTCTCAGTTTGGTTCACTAGGCTACACAATCATGGGGAAGACTGCTGATCTGACAGTTGTCCAGAAGACAATCATTGACACCCTTCACAAGGAGGGTAAGCCACAAACATTCATTGCCAAAGAAGCTGGCTGTTCACAGAGTGCTGTATCCAAGCATGTTAACAGAAAGTTGAGTGGAAGGAAAAAGTGTGGAAGAAAAAGATGCACAACCAACCGAGAGAACCGCAGCCTTATGATTGTCAAGCAAAATCGATTCAAGAATTTGGGTGAACTTCACAAGGAATGGACTGAGGCTGGGGTCAAGGCATCAAGAGCCACCACACACAGACATGTCAAGGAATTTGGCTACAGTTGTCGTATTCCTCTTGTTAAGCCACTCCTGAACCACAGACAACGTCAGAGGCGTCTTACCTGGGCTAAGGAGAAGAAGAACTGGACTGTTGCCCAGTGTTCCAAAGTCCTCTTTTCAGATGAGAGCAAGTTTTGTATTTCATTTGGAAACCAAGGTCCTAGAGTCTGGAGGAAGGGTGGAGAAGCTCATAGCCCAAGTTGCTTGAAGTCCAGTGTTAAGTTTCCACAGTCTGTGATGATTTGGGGTGCAATGTCATCTGCTGGTGTTGGTCCATTGTGTTTTTTGAAAACCAAAGTCACTGCACCCGTTTACCAAGAAATTTTGGAGCACTTCATGCTTCTTTCTGCTGACCAGCTTTTTAAAGATGCTGATTTCATTTTCCAGCAGGATTTGGCACCTGCCCACACTGCCAAAAGCACCAAAAGTTGGTTAAATGACCATGGTGTTGGTGTGCTTGACTGGCCAGCAAACTCACCAGACCTGAACCCCATAGAGAATCTATGGGGTATTGTCAAGAGGAAAATGAGAAACAAGAGACCAAAAAATGCAGATGAGCTGAAGGCCACTGTCAAAGAAACCTGGGCTTCATGCCACGCCGAATTGAGGCAGTAATTAAAGCAAAAGGAGCCCCTACCAAGTATTGAGTACATATACAGTAAATGAACATACTTTCCAGAAGGCCAACAATTCACTAAAAATGTTTTTTTTATTGGTCTTATGATGTATTCTAATTTTTTGAGATAGTAAATTGGTGGGTTTTTGTTAAATGTGAGCCAAAATCATCACAATTAAAAGAACCAAAGACTTAAACTACTTCAGTCTGTGTGCATTGAATGTATTTAATACACGAGTTTCACAATTTGAGTTGAATTACTGAAATAAATGAACTTTTCCACGACATTCTAATTTATTGAGATGCACCTGTAAGTGTATGAGAGACAGACAGAGATTGACAGCGGAGAAAAGGTAAGGACAGGGGTTCAGGAGGGAACCCTTGTTCAATAGCCGCGTTTCCACTGTCAGGCCAAATGAAGGCATGCTAGAGCGTGCCAAGGCCAGATGCGTTTCCACTGTCCCTTCCGGGGCTTAAACGTGCCTCCTCTGGGTTTATTCGGGGCCAATAGCCTTTGGCTCGCCGAATACCCTTGGGCCAAAGAAGGCCTGGGGACTGAGGTGCGGTCAATGTCAAAGGCGGAGTTTAGCGAGACACCTGTGTTGCGTTTCATTATTGTCGGATGTGTGACATTCCTACTTTAATTCTCCGAACTCTGACCATAAAGGAATTCCATTGCCAGATGCTTGGAAAATTGCATTTAAACAACCAAAACTGCAACCCTCTTGTTAGCATAACAGGGGTTTGACTGTTTCCTAGCAACCCAACTGATAAACAATGCTGCTATGCTAGCATTTGTGCTACAGGTGTACGATCATCAAAAGAGAGTTTAATTTACTGTGTTTTGTACACCAGTCTCTGCAAACATTGGTTAAACAAGCTTTAATATCTTGTAATGTAGGAACTTTTACTCATTGATCAGTATAATTTAATAAAAGTGAATGTTTATCACTAACTTTGTATATCTCTGGGTGACGACATATTTGTGTGGTGTCACACACCTGCATCTCAGTGAAAAAAATTGCGGACACATTACAAATCTGTTAATATGCACAATGAACAAAGCGGTGCCCAAAGCAAGAACTATCCATGGTCCGAGATCATGGACGGTGTGCTGGGACATCGTCTTGCTGTTAGTGGAGAGACCAATCGAGACACCATGGCAGTTTTTTATTCATTTGGTTAAAGTCAGTGAGTTGTCAACATCAAATTATCTTGCAAGCTAGCTAACGTTTCCATACAATATACACTTGATATTCTAGATAAATAGATAACATGCGTGTTTGTTTTGGCTTGTGAAATGGGCGGGTTTTAGGGCAACGCTGTGGGGCTTTTGGCCTGATGGTGGGAATGCAGAGCGATTTTGGTCTCGCGGCTCATGGTCCCAGGCTATTGACCTCGGCTGACCAGTTTATGTCCCTGGCTCGCACTGTTCCGATACTGGAAAAGCAGCAAATGAGGCAGAACACAGACAGAAGTTATAAGAGAGATAAGAGGTCTCTGAGCTACACCGAGAACAACAGAGTAAACATGTTCCACTCACCAAAATATTCCACTTTTTACCAAGTTATATGACTGCCAAATAAATATTAATTTTTCTTTTTTTGACATTACTTTGAAAAGGAACTGTCAAAATTGTCTGTTTCAGTAAAGTAGACATAGTCATGCAAACTGAAAAAAGTAAGACACTGCATGGGTTTCTGGGGTATTATCTGAGGATTTTTTTTAAGCAGAAGCTTAAAGATTTCAGGCCAATATAATGAATAAAATTTTACCCAACAATATGTACAAATTAGCTTTAAAAAAGGGTATCTTGAGGGGTATTTTTTCACTTTTAACATGGATTTATATTAGGGATGCATCAGGCTGGTTTACAAATCAACTAGTTGATTAGTGGGGTCAACTTAAAGGGATAGTTCACCGAAAAAATAGAAATTCTCTCATCATTTATTCACCCGCATGCCATGCCAAATGTGTATTGCTTTCTTTCTTCTGCAGAACACAAATGAAGATTTTTAGAAGAGTAGTTTAGCTCTGTAGGTCCATACAATGCAAGTGAATGGTGACTAGAACATTAATGATATTAAGGAGGCATAAAAGTAATCCATATGACTCTAGAGGTTAAATCCATGTCTTCTGAAGCAATATGATAGGTGTGGGTGAGAAACAGATCCATATTAAAGTCCTTTTTTACTATCAATATCTGCCTTTGATCAGCCCCAACCAGTAGGTGTCTGAATGTGAAAGTGTAGATTTGCAGTTGAAAAAGGACTTAAATATTGATCTGTTTCTCCACACCTATCATATCACTTCAGAAGATATGGATTTAACCACTGTAGTCTTATGGATTACTTTTATATTGCTTTTTGGGCCTTTACATTTCTGGTCACCATTAACTTGCATTGTATGGACCTACAGAGCAGAAATAGTCTTTTAAAAATCTTTGATTTTGTTCTGCAGAAGAAAGAAAGTCATTCACATCTCGGATGGCATGAGGGTGAGTAAATGATGAGAGCATTTTAATTTTTCCTTTAATATTTTTAGCGGTGGCAGTTTAAAATAGAAACGCAAATCTCAAATTCCATGAGAGACGCCAATTCTCAGAGGGCTTTTTTGAGTGATGATAGCTTGCTTTGCTTAACAGTGATTGACATGGTTATATTCAGCATGGTAAAAACCCACTGTAAGAAGTTTTGTCTCTTAAAGGTTTTAGGTTTAGTGTTCTTATGCACTGTAGTTACAGCAAAGTGCTGCATCAACAATACATTTCAAGACGATCAGAACTTTTAAATAAATAGTTGCACTAAAAAAGGTTTTAACTGCTGAATGTCATGAGCTAGATGGTGTGTACCCACAATCTTATAGTTCTACGTTTCTAAATGTGCAGCTAAGATCACCTTGAAGCACTGCAGTTACATTAAAGCCCATCATTCCTTGATCAGGATGCACATAAGCGGTTTTGTGTCACTCTGTATTAGAGCCTTGCTTATTTTTTACTTTTCTTAATTTAGTTACCATGTTATACCCATATATCTCTCTGAAACATGTCTGATTGGGGTCACGTGAATATAACGGAGACTAATTATACATGGTTCGTTAACACCAATTAGTCGTTCAGACAATCCACCTACTAGTCGATTATGAAAATTGGTAGTTTTGCACATCCCTAAATTATATCTACTTAAAATAAATACATAAATTAATAAAAAACCTCTTCTGAGGTTTCACGTTTTAAGTGCAACCTTAATCCACCCCACAATATAAAAACTCCTCAATTCACAAAAGTGACATATTTTGGATTAAAAATGGGAAATTTTGCCAAAAGGTGAACAATTTGCATCCATGCAGATAAAACGTTGGGAAGAGACCTAAAAGTACAACTAATTTTCTCAAAAATTCAAATCACTTTCTGTTCATTTGTACAGCTAACACATTCCAATACTTCAGGTGTACAGGGAATGGATACAACATTATAACCAGTGGCACTGACGTTCACAGAATGGGAGCAACCTGCCCCTTTCGTTCACAAATCTAAATGTGGCCTTTGCAAATGTAAAGGTGCCCTTTTAAGCGGAGGTGCCTTTAAGAGCGCAGAGATTTAAGCGGAGATGTGTTTACTACAGTACAAACCCCCCGCTCAACAACAACTATTGACACTATCATCGACTGAGGGAATTTATGACAGTGAGTGAAGAGAGAGTCAACCTCACGGTGAAGCAGTAGTATCAGGTAAAATGTATTAACAAAATATGCCAAACGTCCTGTAAAATAAGGAATCATCCCGTAATTAAGGGAAAAAAATTGTGTTCCATATGAAATCCATACGTGATGCCATTTGTCCCATATTTTAGTGTCACACACCCAAACTGCTGAGAACGTTTCGCAAATCGAGCGAAATTAACCTGAAACACACACAACTTTCACGTGAGTTGTGTGCGATATCAGCTGCTTTAACACAGACGGCTTCGCTCTGAACATGTTTTTGCGTCAGTCCGCACTGTTTTTCAATGTAAAGCAGCGTCTCGCACAGGAGTGCCTGTATAAATGGATCATTCCTACAGTTCTGTGACATTAAGTCCCAAGTACAAGAGTGTGTGGTATTTATATTGTTTAATTTCACCCGATTACAATTTTAATAGGCTTGTTAAAAGAATAAAGACTTTTATAATGTCATACACTTCTGTTGGCTTAAAAGTCACATGTTAAATAACTGAAATCCTTTTATATTGCACTGTGTCATTTCCTCATATCCCCAAAACTGCATGTCAAACATCTTTGACAAAAATAAGTGCTAAATCATTGGATTTTTATTTTTCCCCCACACAATTAAGAGTTTAGTGTTACATTCTCTCACTAACAAGTATTCATTTGTGGTAAATGTGTAATTTGAACACTGATAGTGGAGGTTTTTTGTGTGTCCCTTGATTTATTGCGCACCCTGTTATGTCATACTACGACCTTTCACTGAAGATATATGTTATGACATCACACACACTGGAGGTGGACATCAGCCATTTGCAAAATTACTTTTAGTTATTAGAAGTTTGAAACTCATTTGTTTTATTTATTTTTTCCTTTATTTTGTGGTGTTAGTCATGTGTGGTCAAACATAACATGTTCACCCTGTTATGGGAAGATACTGTATATGGGAAATTAATATAATTTTAAAATCTCAATATACAGTATTTTTAATAAAATAAAAAAAATATTATTTTACAAAATGTTTGCTAGATATCAATCACAGACCATGAAGTGGCAAATTTATCCACTGAATGTCCATCCTGTTATTGTCCACCCTGATGCTACCCATTTAACTGAATGGACATCTGCATTTTTTAGTAATTTTGCTTGACCAGTATGACTAATACAATCTTTAACATGTCCCTGTAATGATGAAGATACCTGTAAAAGTATGTTTTATTTTAAGTTTCAAAGCCGGAATGTCACAGAATTGTAGGAATGACCTATATACGATATGTACAGAGTTGCAGTTCCGCCGCTCTCGATACGCAGATTACACAGTTTGCATATAACAGATAACAGACCTGGTCAGACGATCATGGACTGGGTAATAGTAAACCAATTTTTTTTGGTAGGACTACACCACTGATTACACCACTAGAAAGCTGTACTTACATTTGAATTTATTTTATCAATTACAATCACATGGAACGGCGCAGTACAGCAACTTTTTAAAGTCAAAAACAAGTGTGCCATACAAACACTTCACTCACGTCAGTCACAAATGTGTTTCAACAAAGTCATGCAGCCATTGAACAACACCAAGTTGTGGTGTCTGTGTTTTAGCATGTCAGTAGAAGTTTGAAAACAGTTTTATGGGGTAACATCACAAAACGAAGTGAATCACTACGCCACGACAACAAACCAATGAAAGAAATCTGAAGCAGACAGATCAAAATACGGTAAGCTAAAGACATTAACAGTGATACTCTCCCCTTCAAACAGTCAGCCACAGTGCATCACATTGGGGGAAACATCGAGAGATTGGTCACACATGGACCTATTGTACCACCAAGGTGAGTTCAACTGAAATCAGCAAGAACTAAAGACACATTCCAAAATAATGTTTATTCTTATAAAAAGCTGTTTGCTCTCTCTTTGTCCCCTGTGTGAGCTTGAGTCTGGGCTGGCTGGAATTGGTAATGAGGTGTAAAAACCGCACATACAAGACTTCCACAGACAATTCTTGTGTGATCAGATCAGATCTGATGAGGTGAGAGCATGGGCCGTTGATGGTGCCCTCCCACCCGGTGACCACCCCACCCTCATCCCAAACAGATACCACCACGGTGAACACATAGACATGCCAGAGGCAATCTGTACCTGTCAGTGAGTTTTCAGGACTGGACCAACTGACACCGGTCAGCATTATATCTAGAAGAATGAAATCATGTTAATCAGGTAGGGAAAGCAAAAGAACCGTCAAAGGAGCTGAAGTATTTGTGGGAAGAATATGCTGGTGGGTGTTCCAATTATTCTGAGTCCAAAGTAACACTATTAATATACAATATTCAGGACATCACACAAACTCTATTTATCCTGGCAGTTTGGATCTCGTTATGGTCCTTCTACACATTAGTTAAAGGTGATGCAATTATACTGATGTTAAAAGCATTCTTCTATCAAAGCTTAATAGGCAGATACTTTAAACTTCAAAAAGTGTGAACACTGTGGAGCTATCAAATCAATGCTCTCTTTTTCTGAGTGGCTCGGACAGCCCGACAGCAACATTGACCAGTGGCGTGAATTTGGGGAGGGACTATCTGTTTCTCTGACCAATAGATGTAGGGGGGAGTGTTCAGGTAACCCTTTTTTGCAATTCAATTTTGATATGCTAGTGGCGCAGAAATTACACATAAGAACTTTTAAATAAAAACTTTAAACTTCTCAGTAAATGACAACAGCAGTCTTGCCAATACAAGTTCATATGAAAGGACCCATACAACTTTACTGTTGAGGTTTTCAAGCAAAAGTCCACAGTTATCACTCTATCTCAACATTATGCTCTCTAATACCACTAAACAAGCTGTCTTAACAGGATATTTAGTTATTATGTTCAAAGAAGTTTCAAAATATCAATCAGCATAGGCAAAGCTAACACACTGTTTAATTCCATTTCCGACTGGATACTTGACACATCCATACGCTTTTCACACCTAAAGATAATTAGATCTGTAGCAAAAGAAAAGATTAAAAACTGAAGGGAAAATTAAGCACTTTACCTTCTACAGCTATAGCGATGATGGAGTGATAGCACTATAAAACAAAATATACACTAGCCAGCTTATGTGGAAATCAAATACAGATGAGAAAGTGTGGTGTGAGAGGAGACTGCCATAATAATTATTTGATCTTTGACCTGTGATAAAAGGTATAGTTCACCCAAAGATCAAAAATCTGTCATCGTTTACACTAAAAGAGATGTTAGGCAGAAAGTTAGGGGCAGACCGCCTCAGTCACTATTCACTTTTCTTCCATATTTTTTTCTTCCATACAATGGAAATGAATGGTGACTGAGACGGCCTAACATTTCCTTGTGAATTCCACAGAATAAAGATTGTAAAATGGATTTAAACAACAAGAGGGTCAGTAAATGATGATAGAATTTAAATTTTTCGGTGAACTATCCCTCTAAGTGTTAAAAGTTCTTGATGTGTGCACAAGTGTCAGCATAGTCTTTATAGGGATAGTTTCACCTTCCACATGTTTTATTCTCATATCTTGTGGTCCTACGTTGTGACCCAAGGACAGTTTTTATACTGTTCTAAACATCACCTATTTACATCTGTATTTCTCAAGGGCTTGAAAATAAATCCCATTTTTAACTGTTGCCTGAAGATCAAACATGCTGGACCAATGTCCAAACAAGAGCTAGCATACACACAGAGATTGTCGATCAAGTTGTTTTAATGTTAACGCCTTGTGATGAGAATGGCAGGCAGTGGAACCAAAAGAAATGGTCATCGGCAATACCACACCGTGCATCCTAGGTGGCATCAGAGCAGGCAGATTATGGAATTAAAGAGATATTTCACCCAAAAACGAAAATTCTGTCATCGTTTACTCCTTCACCTGTATGATTTTCTTTTTTCCGTGGACCACAAAAGGAGACGTTAGTCAGAATGTTAGCCTCATTCACCAATCACTTTCCACTTTTTCCATACAATGAAAGTGAATAGTGACTGAGGCTAACATTCTGCTTAACATCTATTTTTATGTTCCATGGAAGAAAGAAGGGTGTATGGGTATGGAACAACATGAGGGTGAGTAAATGATGACAGAATTTTTGGGTGAACTATCCCTTTAACTAATTCAACTGGATAGAATTTTTGCACTTTATTTAGACTTTATGTTGCACTTTATCTCAGACTGAACTGCCCTACATGCATGAGGGTAGGAGGGTGGGCAGACCCCTGGTCCAGGTATACACCACACAACCTGCTCTCTCAGTAAGCAGATCACCATGCAGGCCATTGGACATGCTCTTGAGATGTTCCCAGGCAATAGGGGGCAAGCCGGGGGGAAGGGTCCTGACTAATCACGGGCCCGAGCATCTCATTCCTCATTTGCCGGTCACTCTAATTAGCATTAGCATGTAATTTAGCACACGGCCAAATCAAAATGATCAAGCAGGACTCAGAAAGATGTGGAAGGCTACCGACCAGATAGCTCCTTCTCCTTACTCCTTCTTTTTTTCTCCATGCGTTTAAGGCGCTTTTCCTCACGCCGTTTGGCTTCTTCTGCTTCTTGGTGCCGACGGCACTTGTGAAAGTTCTCAACCACCACACCGACGAACATGTTGAGCACGAAGAAAGCCACGATCAGCAAGAAGGAGATGAAATAGAGCAACATCCATGGGTTGTAGTTCATGACGGGCTACAATATAGATAAACACATGAATCAATGTATAGATTATAAAATGTGCAGCCAATTGTACAATTATGACCATCCACCTTTTCAGTGGACTTGTTTCTGGAAGTATTTTTCCCATTCATTTTATCCATAGAGATTTCATAAAAAAAATCCTTCAATAATGAGCTCTTAGCCAAACCAACAGCCTGATCTCTTGAAATTTACATGAACATGTCAACATTTTTGCAATTCAAAATTGACGTGCTGTATAACACATTTGGCTGCAGGTTTCCAGTGAAATGTCCAGCTGGAGGTGCCAAAAGCAAGTAAAATGGTGTCCTGTTCAGATGAGGTTTTAAGGTGAATTTTAGATGGATGTTTTTAAAACATACCTCCCTAACTTAAAACTTTTGTCTGAACCTAACCAATTGTGTTTTAAAATATAAATGAGACGTTTAAAAAAGACATCATTACCAAATCAATGCCTAAACCTAACCAATAATGTTTTAAAAAGCTGAAGCAAAATTAAAAGCACATTTTCTGAAACAACCACATCATTTCATGCCGTTTCTATGACTCTGGCATGTCATGTGTCAGCTTGAGTACATGGCTGGACTTGAACCACAGTCCTCCAACTCAGAGTCCAACATTCTATCATGTGAGCTACCACAAAAGCTGTTTGCATTGGAATAAGTGTATATACTATCTGTAGGTGGGTCTGTAATACAAGCATTAAAATGAGTAAAAATGTGTCTATATCATATAATAGATAGAAAAATAGGTATTTATAAAGTGATTATTAGCCATTAATGTCATGATTTGAGTGAAAGTGAATAAATCACACAGTTGTTGTGGTGCGTCTAGTGTTCATTTCACCTGGAAACTGCAGGGAATTGTACCTGGAGATACATATAACAAGTTTTGCAAAAAACTACTGTATATAGAATCACGTTTTCACTATGAGACCAGGTTGCAGCAAACCAAACAACT
The DNA here is from genome assembly GCF_019703515.2 of Myxocyprinus asiaticus. Taxonomy (NCBI): domain Eukaryota; kingdom Metazoa; phylum Chordata; class Actinopteri; order Cypriniformes; family Catostomidae; genus Myxocyprinus; species Myxocyprinus asiaticus. The sequence continues at coordinate 16,495,667 of NC_059379.1, forward strand.
CTGAGTTAAATCACAACATTACAAACACTGATTTGAAGCAAAAGAGACAAAAGTACAAGTCTGTGTACTTAACATGTTTCTTGGGGGAATGAACCACAATCTCATGAATAATTGTGAACGACATAATCGAATCAAAAACGATGGTATAACAGAAAACTATTGACTTAAAGTCATTATTAGTATAGAAGTGTAAAAACAACATTTATGAAGCATTGCAAAATAATCATATATATACAAAAATATATACAGTATATACTCAATTATGTCATTTACAATGCTTCATGGGAGTGAGTGATCACTGCTCTTCTGCTGCAATTTTTATCTCCATGGTAACAATGACTACTTGATTACTGGAGATCTCTTCAGGATCTAGTGGTGGTTTAGTTCTTAGATGGGACTTTGGCTATTAAACATAATTATTTAAAAATGAAGATGAATTCACACCAGGTTGTAGTTTCTACAGAAGCATACAGTATATAATCTTTTACCATCTCAGAGCTCATTTGTAAAGGTTTATACATTATCGCTAGAAACATACTTCTCAATGGAGAAAATGAATGGCGTTTGCAGTTCTAGAACCACTTTAAGTTGTTTGCAATTTCTCAGCTGAAAAGACAAGCTTAGACCACCATGACTTTGCATGTTGGTCCAGACTCCATTATGCTAGTTTGGTGCTGGTCTAGCCAGAGAACAAGCAAAGCCAAGCTACTAACCAGTTCAACTTGTGTTTGACCAACATGGCCATGCTGTTTCAGCTCCCCTGGAGTACCCTGGGATTTGAGCTTTGCTCATGAACAACGCAATGGTGATGGTGCAGAATTATGCTATCAATAACACTTCAGTTCAAAGGTCTATCCTACTGGGAACTCTAAACATGCTTTCCTCTAGACTACAGCATCTACAGCAAGCATTGCAGAAAGGATGTCCCAATTCAAACACATGAATGCCTTAGCTGGGAAAGGGGGCTTGGCCCTTTTCAAATGGAGCAGAACAGTATTTCAGCAGTCCACTGCCAAAAATGAGGCATGGTTATTTCATTTTCAAGAAAAAATGCTAAATGTATTATTCATAAATGTATTGAAAAATCATATTAATAAATGCAAAATAGCCATATTTCTTTAATGGAAAGAGTGTAAAATAAGACACTTGACAGGAAGAGATATGTTGAATGGATTGTAAGGAGCTTATTGAAGAACTGATGAATGAAAGAGCAATTCTTTGAAGTCAAAACAGAAATGCTGACCAATGATTTTTCACCTTTGATTCTATTTATGTAGCTTGTCCAATCAGAGTTTGTGGTTATAAGTGAGAGAGAAGGACAGGGCTGAATTCTGCATGACCCACTTTAAATGAATAAGGTTTTTTGTGACCACAATCACAGTGTCAGATCAAATACAGTATATAGTGTTACAAAAAAAATTTATGCAATTAAAAGGAGCTGCTCATAAAAAGGTTGGTTTGGTAAATACCTGCTGATCAACACCGACAGCATCCAAACCATCATACATTATGTCTACCCAGCCGTCTTTGGAAGCCAGAACGAAAAGGGACATCAGAGCCTGAGGGAGGCAGAGGAGATCAAAGAGGTTAAAATAAATCTTTTACTTCAGTGCTTCCTTGTGAATGTGTTTATATAGAAAGAAAACATGATGAATTGGAAGCAGCATTACCAGTCACTTGCAGGTATCTGAAAGAGCATCTTTAGTTTAATCCAGACAAAACATATGTTTGTGTAACCAAGTGCTTACCTGCCCAAGGTTATCAAAGTTGTACTTGTGTCTGACCCATTTATAGTTGGCCAGGAGGCAATCTGACTTGTTAGTGATGTTCTTTGTATCCTCCCCATGACACACAAAGAACTTTCCTTTGAAGAGCTGTGAGGAGAAAGCAATTTTATCACCACAAAGCCACCTTTTTTTGCAAAGGTGCTGTAAGTGCTTCTTTGGAATCCCATACATAAAATGTCCCTACTAACGGACAGAAATCACTGAAATAGGTGTTCTGAGAAACCACACCAGTATCTGTGACAGCCCTGCAAAAACTGTCACGGGTGCAGCCCATGTTTTATTTATTTTTTTTATTTTTTTCCCCAATCAGAAAACTAGAATGTTCTAATGTGATTTTTCTGATCAGAAAAATAGAACGGGTTTGCTTACCCGTAGCATGAGGATGGTCTAGTAGACGGAGTAGCTAAGTCATGCTGAAGAATCATTAACATTTGCGTACAGTAATTATCTAAAGACCATGCCTATACGGTTATTGATCTGAATGACATCAAGTCTCTCTAGTACACATGAAGAATGTGCTGTAATGACTAAAATGAGGATTGTTCTCTAGATGTTAATGTTGTTTTTGTGCACTATGTTCTTAAAAGTAGTACTTGTTAAAGGCTACAATTACCAATCACACTTCATGCCTCGGCTATCTAATGAGAGTGGCACAGTTAAGACTTCATACAAGAAGGTTATGACCTCATTATTGAAACCTAGATCATAATTCCAGTGTCACTAAGTAAATGGACATTTGAGAATAACTGCACCCTTACTCAGCATCTATGCAATGGATTTCCCTCCATAAAATAAGATGGAATTTATACAAGGGGCAAAGTCAATGTTACATAGGACACATAGGACAGAAAGAAAGAGCACAGCCATCTTTTCCTGGAAGAATGGAAGATAAATTACACCAGCTTTCCTTTACAGACCCTTACAGAACTATGGAAAACAGAAAATATTAATCATAGTCATATTATTCAGTTGTGGGCAGAAAGTGTGTTTCAAATTTACAGAAATTATAATAATCTTGTATTCTTTCTATGCACCACCTCTGTCAGGCTCACTTACAGCCATTAAAAGACATTATGTTGTGGATAATACACATAGAGCTGTCAAATGGCGGTGAGTGGTGGTGTAGTGGACTAAAGCACTGAACTGGTAAGTGGAAGGTTGTTGGTTCAATCCCCACAGCCACTACCATTGTGTCCTTTAGCAAGGCACTTAACTCCAGGTTGCTCCAGGGGGATTGTCCCTGTAATCAGGGCACTGTAAGTTGCTTTGGATAAAAGCGTCAGCCAAAATGCATAAATGTAAATGCTATATGTTACACTACCACTCAAAAGTTTGGATACACCCGTTCATTCTTTATTATTACTAGTTTTCATAATATTTCTTTACAAAACTAAATTTTATATATATATATATATATATAAAATTTAGTTTTGTCACCAATATATATTTTAGTTTTGTAAGGAAATTCAAGCATTGACACAATTCAAATTTGTGTAAAAAAAAATTATACAAAAAAAAAAAAAATATATATATATATATATTGTAAAGAGGAGACGAGAAGCAGTTTTCCTGGTTCAGGTTATAGTTTATTTTCTCTCTCTCTGCAGCACAAACTACAGTCTCCCAGTCCTTGCGTTATGCACAAAGTTAATCATCAATCACACACCGCTTCACAAAAATAAACTCTCAACATTTGTAATAAAAAAACTCCTTGCTTCTTGCTCGGGTCTGACGTGCCCAGGCTCTCTCTCTCTCCTATTTGCGGTGTGTCTCTATTTATGCCGCTCTCCCCGTGCTCACTGAAATTAGAGACAGGTGTTATACATAATTTAGCTCAGGTGTAAGCGCCCTTACCGCTTTTTCTCTCTCCGGAGAGATGCTTGACCACGCCCCCGCTGCCACATATCCCCACCGCCCGACTCAAGCCGGGGCGACATCCGGCCTGCCTACCACTCCCCCCATTCCTGGAAAGGAAGTCGGCGACAGCCATCTGCGCCCCGGTCTGTGGACCACCTTGAACTTAAACGGCTGAAGAGCCAGATACCAACGGGTGATTCGGGCGTTAGTATCTTTCATGCGGTGGAGCCACTGGAGTGGGGCGTGATCCGAGCAGAGGGTGAAGGCCCGCCCCAACAGGTAGTATCGGAGAGTGAGGACCGCCCACTTGATGGCGAGACACTCCTTTTCCACGGTGCTGTACTTAGTTTCCCTTAACGAGAGCTTACGGCTAATGTACAGCACCGGGCGCTCCTCCCCCCCACCACCTGCGAGAGTACAGCCCCCAGCCCCCTGTCTGAAGCATCTGTCTGTAAATCAAAAGGGAGAGAGAAGTCAGGTGAATGTAACAGCGGCCCCCCGCAAAGTGCGGCTTTAACTTGCGTGAACGCCTGTTGACACTGCTCCGTCCACTGGACCGGGTCTGGAGCTCCCTTTTTAGTGAGATCAGTCAGCGGGCTGGTGACGTCCGAATAGTTAGGCACAAACCTATAGTAGCCAGCCAGCCCCAGGAACTGCCTCATCCCCTTTTTGGTCTTGGGTCTTGGGCAGGTCGCAATCGCCGCTGTCTTGTCAATTTGGGGCCGCACCTGCCCGTGGCCCAAGTGGAACCCCAGATACCGTACCTCCACCCGCCCAATCGCACACTTCTTCGGGTTCGCTGTGAGTCCCGCTCGGCGCAACGATCTCAGAACCGCCCTCAGATGTTGCATATGCCGCTGCCAATCATTGCTATAAATGATGATGTCATCTAAATAGGCAGCGGCGAAAGCTGAATGCAGCCTGAGGATTCGGTCCATGAGACGCTGAAACGTAGCCGGGGCCCCAAACAAACCGAACGGAAGTGTCACAAATTGGTATAATCCAAACGGTGTGGAGAAGGCGGTTTTCTCACGGGAAATTGGTGTCAAGGGGATCTGCCAATAATCCTTCGTCAAATCCAATGTCGAATAAAAACGAGCAGTGCCCAACCGATCAAGCAACTCATCAACGCGAGGCATTGGATATGCATCAAATTTAGACACCGCGTTGACTTTTCTATAATCCACACAGAATCGCACAGACCCGTCGCTCTTAGGCACTAGAACAACTGGGCTGGACCAATCACTGTGGGATTCTTCTATTACCCCCATATCAAGCATCGCATCCAATTCCTCCCGAACAATTTTCTTTTTGTGTTCGGGTAGTCGATAGGGGCGGCTACGTACCACCACCCCCGGCTCGGTCTCGATGTGGTGATGGATGAGGTTTGTACGTCCCGGTAGAGGGGAAAACACGTCTGCAAACTCCTGTTGCAACCTGGCAACCTCCGCGAGTTGGCTCGGTGAGAGGTGGTCTCCGCAAGTGACCGGGGTGAACTGTTTATGTTTCGAGCTCATCTCCGGTCTGAGCTCCGCCTTCTCGGGAACCACCGTAGCCAACGTCACGGGGACCGCCTCTCTCCACAATTTTAGGAGATTGAGGTGGTATACTTGACGTGCGTCCCCTCTATCGGATCGTTTAACCTCATAATCGAGATCTCCCACTCGTCGTGTGACCTCAAAGGGTCCTTGCCACTTGGCGAGTAATTTAGAGCTCGATGTGGGAAATAATACAAGCACTTTATCTCCCGGTGCAAATTCCCTTAGCTGAGTTCCCCTGTCATACAGTCGGCGCTGTCGTTCTTGAGCTTGGAGCAAATTCTCCTGTGTTAGTTGCCCCAAGGTGTGGAGTTTTGCTCTAAGATCAAGAACGTACTGAATTTCATTTTTACTGTTCGAAGGTCCTTCCTCCCAGGCTTCTCGCAATACATCAAGCACGCCGCGTGGGCGTCGCCCATACAGCAGCTCGAATGGGGAGAAGCCAGTGGAGGCTTGCGGGACCTCTCGTACTGCAAATAACAGGGGGTCGAGCCATTTATCCCAATTTCTAGCATCGTCGTGCACGAACTTACGAATCATGTTTTTGAGGGTTTTATTAAATCGTTCCACCAGGCCATCCGTTTGAGGATGGTATACACTGGTGCGAATCGATTTAATATTTAATAACTCGTACAGTTCGCGTAGTGTCCGTGACATAAACGTTGTGCCTTGATCGGTGAGGATTTCTTTCGGAATCCCCACCCGGGAGATTATTTTGAAGAGTGCCTCCGCAACACTGCGTGCTGAGATGTTGCGAAGAGGCACTGCTTCCGGATATCGCGTTGCATAGTCCACTAGGACCAATACAAAGCGATGTCCGCGTGCTGACCGTTCTAATGGCCCGACGAGGTCCATTCCAATTCTCTCAAAGGGGACCTCGATCAAAGGGAGAGGGCGCAATGGCGCTTTTGGGGTGGCCGGTGGGTTAACCAGCTGGCATTCGCGGCATGCCGCACACCACCTGCGGACATCGCCGCCAATGCCCGGCCAATAGAAACGGGCTATTAGACGGTTCATTGTTTTCCTTTCTCCTAGGTGACCTGCCATAGGATTATAGTGAGCCGTCTGGAATACCATTTCCCGACAGCTCCTTGGAATCAAAAGTTGGGTTGTATCCTCTTTGGTTCGAGTGTCCTGTGTCACTCGATACAACCGCTCATTTATAATTGCAAAATAGGGATATGAGAGTGCGATGTCCGGCTGGAGTCGTTGACCATCGATAACTCTCACTTGGTCAAAGGCGTGTTTGAGGGTTTCGTCTCGCGACTGCTCCAAAGGGAAATCCCCCTCAGGGAATTCCCTGAGAAGGGGAGGGGCCGCGGCCTCGTCATCATGACGTGGAGCTGTCGAGGACGGCCCCGGCTCCGCCTCCCCTGCCAGAGCATCGCACATCACACATCTCCCTATTCTCACACAGGACCCATCCGCACAAATTCCCTTTAATAAAGCTTTAAAATCAGGCCAATCAGTCCCAAAATCAGCGGATGGGTGAGGCGGGAGCTAACCGCAGCCTCCACTCTATGCTTTTTACCCCGAAATTTAATTGTCAGGGTCACCACTGGATACTTGTGAATATCCCCGTGTACACACTTCACCTTCACCGTTTTGGATGTGACCAATGCCTCGGGTTGAACCAGGCGTTGGTGGATAGTGGTTTGATTACACCCGGTATCCACCAACGCTTGGTGAGTACCCCCTTGACACTTACCGGTATCCGGTACGCTCCGGCCCGGTCGGGGGCAGCCTGTGGGAGGTCAGAGACCCGCACCACCGTCCCCAGCTCCATCAGAGGGCACTGATCTCGGAAGTGGCTCGGGTCTCCGCACCTCCAGCAGGCCGGCCCAGGCGCCACGCCCGCACTTGCGTCGGCGGGCGCCCCCCTGAGGGGGAGAGCGGCGGGGTACTGGAGTAGGGGAAGGTGTCGCCTCCCACACCCGGGGAACTGGTCTCAGGGGCTGGGTTCCTCCTCGTCTGCGTGGGGCAGGAACGGGACCTGGAGAGAGAGCAGACGAGAGAGAGAGAGGGGAGGGGGAAGAAACAGAGGGAGGAGAGAGAAGGTAGGAGGGATCTTCTGTCCTCGGGATCGCCGCCATGTGGTCCTCCGCAAGTCGGATAGCTTCCTCCAACGACGCCGGGCGGTGGCACTGGACCCACTCCGCCATTCCTTTTGGCAGTCGAACTATGAACTGTTCCAGTACCACCTGGTCGATAATTCCCTGGACGTCGCGATCCCCCACTAACAGCCATCTTCGGCAGGCGTCACGGAGCCGCTGGGCAAAGGCAAACGGGCGGTCAGAGCTTTCCAACTTCAAGCTCCGGAAGAGTTGACGACTTTCCTCCGGAGTGCGACCAACCCGTTGCAAGATGGCTTTTTTAAGATCTCCGTAGGCCAGGAGGCTCGACGCTGGCAGTTGTTGAGCCGCGAGCTGGGCTTCCCCGGACAGTAGTGGGATCAGTCGGGCTGCCCATTGGCCGAGCGGCCAGCCCCAGATCTCGGCGGTCCGCTCAAACAAATCCAGGAAAGCCTCGGGGTCGTCCGCCGCCCCCATTTTCTGTAATGCTGGCGGGGGTAACGGCGTGGGTGTGTCCGGGGTCGCGGCTGAGGATGCCCCCTGGCTGAGGAGGCTCCGGATCGCCTGCCGGTCCTCGGCTTGAGCATGCATGAGCTCGACAAACCGGCGGTCTTGATCTTGCCGGAGCTCAAGCAGCGTTTGTTGGTGGTTCCGATGTAGGCTGGCGAGGGCTTGGAGGATCTCCGCCAACTGGGAGGACTCTACGGGACGACCTCCATCCATCTTCTACCCAAAACTTCAGTTCCCGGGTTTCAGCACCAGTGTAAAGAGGAGACGAGAAGCAGTTTTCCTGGTTCAGGTTATAGTTTATTTTCTCTCTCTCTGCAGCACAAACTACAGTCTCCCAGTCCTTGCGTTATGCACAAAGTTAATCATCAATCACACACCGCTTCACAAAAATAAACTCTCAACATTTGTAATAAAAAAACTCCTTGCTTCTTGCTCGGGTCTGACGTGCCCAGGCTCTCTCTCTCTCCTATTTGCGGTGTGTCTCTATTTATGCCGCTCTCCCCGTGCTCACTGAAATTAGAGACAGGTGTTATACATAATTTAGCTCAGGTGTAAGCGCCCTTACCGCTTTTTCTCTCTCCGGAGAGATGCTTGACCACGCCCCCGCTGCCACATATATATATATATATATATATATATATATATATATATATATATATATATATATATATAGCCATTTATTTTATAATATAATAATATAATAAGATTTTATATCACAATGTTTTACAGATCAAGAAATGCATACATTCAGTCAAATGTGTCCAAATTGAATGGTAGTGTACTTTAATGTGATGGTAACTTAGCTAAATTTTAAAGTATACTCCAGTATATCCACAAAGCTTAGACCAGCTTTTACAAGATCATTTGTAACAGCCTGTTCCAAGAAACAAAAACAAACAAACAAACAAACAAAAAATCTCACTAATAACCTCTTTGTCATTCATTATAATTGTTAGGTTTCTAACTTGTGCATCTTTTGTACTCACCTGAACTCCCAAGATGCCAAAAATGATGAAAAAGGCGCAGCAGATGACCACAATGTTCCCGATAGGTTTCAGTGATGACATCAATGTCTCAACCACTAGCTTCAGTCCTGGAGCTCTGCTAATCACTCTAAAAAATATAGAGGAGACAGATGTTTAAGATATCTGATATCCAATATCTCTCTGAGGGTTTTCTAACCTTTGATGATCAGATAATCTGCACAGCAGTCTGGGATGCACTGAAGCGCCGCATGTGTGCAATGGTAACCAAAAGGTTGCCAGTTCAAACACTTCGGTTTCACCAAAGAGTCCATAAACTAACACTATTGTGCTGTGAGCAAGCAAGAAATCCGCTTAGAGATCATAAGAACCGCTATCTTGTTCTTGTGTGTCTTGCTTGGCTACTGTCTGTGAGTGGATAAATATTTTACACTGACCTGTCATTAGTCAGCCTTTTCATCTTTACTATTAACATAACTCCTGGCATTCCATCAATGCAGCAAACTCCATGAAAATTGAGCAGTGCAATTAGCACCTAAAATGACATGCCTAAGACTTATACTAAGCTACTGCAGTGGAATGCTACAGGGAAACTTTCTGTGCTTCAACAAAAAAAAGATAGCTTTAATTAATGCAGAATGCTATTCTGAGATGCGGGTTGGCGCTGTTTTTTGGCGGCACGAGGGGGACCTACACAATCTTAAGCAGGTGGTTTTAATGTTGTGGCTGACATAGTATAGCACCTGTCAACCTTCAGGGGAGGGTGCCACACACAGTGACACAAAGACATCTGCTCACAGTGTTCAGGCACACATAATAACATGCAAGTTACACATTCTTAATTGTAACTGTAATTCAGTAGTCTAACAAGTACAATGATACACTCACAGAGCGGGGAAGGGGAATCACCTTTAATCTACAGCCTTGTTTGTGTTGTGTTGATTTTAATTGAACACAGGATTACCTGAAACAGCAGGGGATTCATATGCAATGCAAAAATTATTGCATATTGCAAGATGTATGATATTACACAAACAGAGACTTTAAAAAAAAAAATTAAAAAAAAAAAAAAAAAAGCACCAGAAAAATAGTCCATACACCTTACACCGTTTTCAAAGTCTTCTAAAGCAATAAGCTAGCTTTGTGTGAGAAACAGACTAAAATTTAAATAATTAATTACTGATAATCTTCCCATCCATTGAGCTGTCAGTTCATGAACTGATGCAACCGTTGAATCAGTAAATTGAACTAGAGAACCGGATCAGTCTGATTCATGAACAAATGATGACCAATGAATTTGGTCTCTTCCACATAAAGCTACCATGTCAGAATACAGCGCACAAGTCATATGGAGCTTTTAAGGTGTTTTTTGGGCAATTAGTCAAGCTTGGCAGATGTAGTGAATATAAACTGCCATTGTATGGAAAAGATTTGTGTCACGATTCTTTAAAAATTAGGCTTTTGTGCACAACGAAAGAAAAAAGTTTGGAACAAGATGTAAGAATTAAATAATGACAAAATATTTATTTTTAGGTGAACTATTCCTTTAAAAGTTTATCCCTTTAAACTGAAGAATAAAAGGAATATTAGTCCCCATCTGGTGACAGCAATTTCTGTCTCCTCAACCCAGCACTAAGCTAAAGCGTCAAAAGCCTGATTTGATCCTCAGATTTGATCTTCTTAAGAAGCGTGTGTGCTGTGATTGTATCAGAATCTGAGGATGAAGAAAAGGCTACGTTTAAGAGACAAATCAGATTTAGTCAAAGTGACTGGTTGGAGAGAGAAAGGAGGCTGCCAAAGGGAGTGCAGATAACAGCCCGCTCCATCTTTTGTTTGTCTGAATATCTCTCCCAAGCTCAAGCATATTTAACAAAGCTCACTTTGGGGATTTCAGGTAATACCATAAAATCAATTATGGAAATGTCAAATCATGAGAAAGATCAATATGTCTAGACCCATGCTCATCTGTGACTGAATTTGAGAGGGACCATCCAGTGAGGGAGCTAGCTATGTGAAATGATATGCCATCTGTTTGTGCTAACACAATGAGATTTTAATCCCTTACCAACAGAGGGCGCTAGTGTCTGAAGTGTTGTGCCAATAACGTTCTTTCTTTAAAACAGTCCAAGACATTCCACAACCCAGTAAAGTTACAGTATGTGCTTATTCAGTTTTTCTTTAAAAATAAGTAAGTGATTGGAAGCATTTTTGTGTGTATCTGTGATAAAGAGAGACAGAAAAAGAGTAGAAGAAATATACATTTGCCAAGTGGTATTGCCAAAATACTACTACAAAAAAAAAAAAAAAAACTGTGCCATGGTATACTGATGGTATCAGATGGTAATACCATCTGTTTGTCATAAACATGTGCACTACACCACAGCTCATACAAATCATGGTACTTTTTTGTTGATGACTGTCACAATGACAAAACAATCTGTATAACAATCTTTATAAGATAGTGGGGACAGTTTTATAACAAGTCAGAGCTGATATGACTCTTTGGGTTTTGGTGAAAGTGTGTTCTGAGAACTGTGTTTTGCAAGCCTTCAAAGAGGCTGTGTCTCTTATATGCATTGCCTCTATCTGCTACTTGTGTTCAAAAAGGTTTTCATAAATAAATAAAGGAAGGGAACAATAAGTGGAGCACTGAAGCCTTTTATTCCCAGTACACAGAGGCACAGTTGTAATTAAAGGATGCTGTAGTTGGGCTGGGATGCGTTAGTTTGGTGGAATCAAGCTGAGTCTCTCTGACACACACACAAACACGCACGCAAGCACGCACGCATGCACACACACCAAGAACACAATCTGACTGCATCTGCCAAAAGCCAATAAAAACAAAACAAAACAAAATGATCAGGACAACTGCGGTGCACTTTTTTTTTTTTTAATGTTGCGCTGGCTGATACAGTATGACAAGCAACTTGGACTTCAACTGAACAGTGTGTATGCCAACATGGTGTATGGCAGTATGGCAGTTTCATGGTCAAATGAACACTACAACAACAATGACTTTTATTCCTTTTCACACAAATCACGGTTAAAATGGCAGATTAGCCTTTTATTTAATATACACTTATTGCCCTTGTACTCACAATGCTTATGACATTTTAACACTTTTACTGTAGTGCACGACTTCTAAGGTGATGATGTGGTTGCTTCTGCACTTTTACAGCGTTTTTAATCTCACTTTTGCTTTTTATGACACTATCAGTTAAGTTTAGATTTAAGGTTTATAGTAGGGAAGTAGGTTTTATTGATTTCAAACTATAGAGCATTAACCTTAAAAACCTCATCTGTTAGGGAGAAAATGTAACTCTTTTAGCAGTGGAGAGTACCTTGGAACTGCCATGATATGTGTAAGGAAACATATAATATCATGATGTCGCCACAATCGCTTACTTTTGATGAGATCAGGCTGGTGGTTGCAGCATCACCCAAAAGCAATCATTTTCAGTTACTAATGCCATTTGCAATCTTTAGTAATGTATAATTTATTCCGAAAACAAAAGGGTTAGCGAGATAAACAAAATAATTATTCAGCTAATCATGTGATCTTAACATGGTGGCCAGCTACATGCAAAAAAATAAAACAGACTTTATTTGGCCACTACTGATATGACACTATGGAGTCTAAAGTGAGTGTGCATTATTTTAAACATATTTTTCAAAAGTACAACTAATTTCTTTAAAGATAAAACTTTTTAATGAGGGAAAATATTAATGAGTGCACCTTTAAACATTCAACATAAACATGGCAAATGTAGTAAATTAAACAATCAGCATATTCACCGAGGTGAATACTTAAAGCAAACACACCATGGGACTCCATGACCTGTCCATCTTTTCTCTCTTTCTCATATCCTACGGCACACACAAAATCCAGTGAAATTACAACTTCATGCTCAAACACAATTACACAAGCAATTATGTAGAAACAATAACCCATAAAAGACATCTGCAGAGATGCTGTGAATGTTACTAATCAGTCCCTGATGAAATCCAAAAGAGCCAATCTGTGCTTATCATCTGCAGTATTGTTGCAGTTATTCTTCCTTTTAATTACAGCAAATAGACAATGCAGAAAAACTCATTTTTGGCTAAGCAGCACTGCTAGATTATCTTAACAATTGCCTTAGAGCGGACGTGGACTGGGAAAGAAGCTTGGCTGTAATTAGAGGGGAAATTAATGAGCACAAACAATAATAAAGTGGTACGTCATGCATTGTTTCATGTGAAGAGGTCAAGCAAGACCTTCTAGGAGACAGAGCTAAATTATATCTGCAGATACACTGATGCTGGGTTCAGAGGTACAGGTGTTTAAGGGATGGTATGTTCCTCTGGGACACATATAGACAGTGGAGAATGGATGACTCTTCATAGGTATTTGAGATTAATTTACATCCGCGTCGGTGACATTCAGGGCAACATATAGTGGAGGGATTTAACCTGCGGGTCAAAGAGTTGATGAATGAGCATAGAGTGTGTGCATCCCTCTGTAATACAATGCATAAATCATTCTGTCAACAGCTCAAACAAACAAACACTCACATGTGTCCGTAACTATGACATTAATACTTAGGAATGCCCTGGTACACAGACATTACCTACCCATACTAGCAAGGGAAGGTATCTCTAAAAAAAAAAAAAAAAAATTATCAAAGATTCTGTAGCATACATAAATCTGCCAAGATCTCAAACATCTCAAAGACATATGCTAAATGTCTTACTAACATCCTAGAGGAAATGTCTTATAAACCTGTTGCAGATATGTAAACTATCTAAAAATATATATGTTTTCCAGATGAAAATGGTTACATCAAATAAACTTTAGGGTGTAGTTATAATTTTTTAATCAATGTAAACAGTGTTTTTTTAATGCATACACCTGATAAGACTTTGATGTAATTTGGTTTTTAAGGGGTCATGTCATGAGGAATAAAATTTTACTTGATATTTTGATATATAAGAAGTCTTTCTATTATAAAAACCGACTGTAAATTTTAGAACTCAAAACTTATAACCCAATGCAATAAAATCATTTATTGAAACCAAGCTGCCAAAACACCTCGTTCTCTACTTCTGTGACTTTCCTACGTCACTAGGGGTAATCATTAATTCATGACCGCCTCTACAGCATCACGCAAGGGCTTGAGGCTGTCTATATATATATACTGGAGGATGTCTGGTGTATGGTGTCTGGGTCCTGACTTCCTGTCTAGTTCGGTGTCGGGACCCAGACATTCATACTCCTTGTCTGTCTGTTATTGACGTGGGCACATTGTGCTTGTGTCATCTTGGCTGCATGCACTCGCATCAATAATATATGTCGGTCTTTGTGTCTGTCTCTCGCGGCCGCACGTTGCGCTGGCTTTGCGCCGCGTGCCCGGGTCGTGAGCTGTCTCAATGTTTGTGCTGAGGTTCGGTCACTTCGGTAAGATGTCAGGTGTGTGTGTGGCCGAACTCTCACACATGTGTCTTCTCTCGTCTTGTTTGTCGATTGGCATGAGTGTATATCGCCTCATTGTCTTGGCGATGTGCACTCATGCCAGTCAGATGTTTTGCCTTCTTGTGAGAACACGCGGCTTTGTTATTGTTTCTGTATCACCACATGCTTCTCTGTCTTACGTCACACCCTGCCTCCTTGTTTGCTCATTATTGTTTCATTAGAAACACCTGCCCTTTATTAACCCGCTTGATTTCTCTCCCTATTTTAGTCTCCTCGTGTGTGCTGTCCAGTGCCAGTTTGTCTTGTTCTGCAGTCAGTCCTGTATGTTTTTCCTAGTGCTTCTGTCGTTTCTGATCCCTGTTCCTGGTCTCGGTGCGGTCGGTCCTGATTCCTTGTTCCCTTCTGCCCTAGCCTGAATTAAACTTTTGTCCCCTTCGGGGTTGTTTAAGTTTTCCCCCTCGTGGGAGTTTGTTTGGTAAATAACGTACTTTGGTTTTTTTATCTCTGCGTTTGGGTCCTCATCTCTGCAAAATGTGACACAAACAGGCAGTAAGTAAATGTTAGAACCACACATAACGTAAGAATACAAATGCACATGAGATCGCGTTGAAACATCAAATGGAACTACAGTAAACGTGAAATTACATTGGACTAAAAAGAAAACAAACCAAGACATTTCAAAGTCCACCACACACCACTGATACAAACAATTGCTCACACATACAGTAAATGGGCAAAATCAGCACACACATCTCAGCCCACCTTAAACTCAGAGCTGCCCAAATACTGTACACATGTGGTCTGGATTACTCCTCCATCCCTCCCTCCGTCCGCATTCACTCTTTCTGGAGTAGCTGAGCTCATGCTGTGGAGACTTTTTAAAGCTGTCTTTATCTTTTGTTTGATTTCAACTTGGACGCCACAGAGAGGTACATTAATATAAAGTCTGTCGGCTGAGGGAAGGATCAAGACTCAAGTAAATGTTTCAAAGGTGGTGCAGAGGCAGACACACACAGTAAAGTTCTATGAAGCAGAGTGTTCTGGCAGCGTAGGAATCTCACTGTGTGAGAATCTTTCAAAGTTCACACAGAGAAGCTCGGGGTGAAAACACAGACCGCTCCATGTTTAATTTACAGGCCGTTTTTTTCCTTGCCAGGCACTCAACAGTCTCTGACAGTCAACTGAAGCAACTGCCATTAGGTATAATGGGATCTTATCACCCAGACTGTTTAAAGGTTAATCCACCTTATGTAACTATGTTACTATAGGGTACAATATTCAATCCTTCATACGAATGAACAAATGAAAAGGAATTCAGAAGTTTTTCCTCAAATTATTCATTATATGTAAGGGAATGCAGTCGTGGTTCTCAACTGGTGGGACGGCAGGAAAAAAAGAATGCTAAATGCTAATGATAGAATGCAACTAACCTATAATCATGCATATATAGGATAGCAGAATAAATAGGCTTATCAACTTTAACATTGGGGGGAGAAAACATTACCTATATCTTTTGTTGTTGACGTCAAAGGCTGTGCGTCTAATCAAACTGAAAGTGTACTGTTAGTACATCGATTGGCCTAAAAACTTTAACTTATTTAATAGTAACAGGCTCAAAGTATTTCAGATTGGGTGACATACAGATCAGATTATTTACATTTAATTTCATTTGTTCAAATATACAGTATATTTATGAAATAAGCACATACAAATAAATGTATCAGTGTTTTCACCACTCTTGCCATGTGACTTGGTAGTATCGCTATGTTGTGGTTACTATGCAAACCCACTACATTTTACCTAATAAAATCAATACATTACAAAGTTGTGTCATTAATTTAATAAATTCTGCAACATAACCTTCAAAATAATTATAGCAATATGCACAAAAATCAGCATAGTTTAGCTGGTGAGCAGTATTTCAGAAGCACTGCATCATTTGTATGAACTTTGGAGAGAAACTACATGAATACCATTACATGTGTGCTGCTTTGTTCCTGTCCTAAATAACTTTAAAAACATCCATCAAATAGAAAGATTCCTACTTTAAATTATAATTCAAAATAAGATATGCTAGGTTTGTCATTCTATCAAAACAACTTGCTTTGCCATGACCTTATCTGGCACTCTCCAGACCACCAAACAAACTTGTATGCTGTATCAGGGTATGTAACATGCAAATGATTAAATAAAACCAAGGAAAAAATATTGGCAATGAAACAATAAGTTGGGGGTGGGAAAAGTCTACACCATAGGTCACCAATTAGGGGATTGCAGTTTAGATCCAAAGCCAAGGTTGGTGCCATCTGGACCCTAAAAATTCTCATGAATTAATATAATCATAAATATAAGCCTAATCTTTCCTTTCTCTGGGCTTAATTGTAATCCAGAGTGACCCCTGTTTCACAGTGCTGCTTTATTGATCAAAAGAAGCAAACTTTCACTGAGAGGCTAACAACTGCTTTCATGAAAGATAAATGATCCTCTGATCTGTGGAACTGAATGTGTTTTCAAGCACATACATGTCCACAATCCACTTTCTACTGAACAGTAACAGATAAATAAAAAGTGGATAGATATAAACGTCAAATAATCAAAAGATTAAGCTCATTTTATATATAGCAAATAAAAATTGTTCTTTGGTTACTGTCCTGCATAACTGATTTTCATGAATAAATTGCAAAACCACATCCAAAGAGTTCTTTTCATTTCAGTTCCTTTTCGGAAATGTTGTTGACAGCACATTTCTACTCTAGAAAATTTGTAACACATCTCAAAAGGCAAGTAAAAACAACCACTGGAATATGACCTGTTTTTGGAAAGCGTCTCTTAGTAGCATGAGGAAAATGCTGAAGTTCATCCCGAGTTGAGGAGTACTTGAAAGGGAGAAGGGAGCAAATGGGGTAAAAGACCAGTGTAAGCATTTTTTTTTTTTTTTTTTTTTTTTTGGCAAATTGGGCAGGAAAGATGAATATTTGATTTGTATTAAAAAAAATTTTGCTTGAATATAACATAAATATTTGATAAGCAGGGAAAGCCTCCAGAAGTTACCTTTGTGGGAGGAAAGGTGCAAGGCAGACACACACACACACGCACACACGTTGGTGCGTCTATCCTTATGAGGACTCTCCAAAGACATAATTATTTTAATAACAATAATGACTATAGATTCTATCCCCTACCCTACCCCTAAAACTAACCCTCACAAAAAAATTCTGCTTTTTTACATTTTCAAAAAACATTGTTTACTATGTTATTTAATCAATTTGAATTATGGGGACACAGAAATGTCCTCATATACCACATTTATAGCATAATACCCTTGTAATTACCAGTTTGTAACCTAAAAAATATTGTCCTCGTAAACCATCCAAACTTGCCCGCCCACACACACACACACACAAGCATAAACGCAACTACATACTGCATCAATTATGAGCTAATTGATGCATCTAAGTGAGGAAGGGGATGAAAGGGATAATTGTGGAACTCCAGTCTGTACATTAATTATGCTTCCTGTACAAAAAAGCGGATGCTGATCCAAAATGTGCACATATAGCACTTTGACCTGAAGTATGTATAACATGAGTAATACAAGATTGTTTATGTATGTGACATGTGTACAGGGCACAGTAAAGAAGGTTAAAATATTAGTACCCTAAAGCATGATGTCAAGTGGTCCTTTTGTGCATACATGCTTTAACGTAATTCTTCTTTTATTATATCACATAACTAAATGCAGTACCTGAGCGGTCGCAGTGTTCTCAGTAACCGTAGCACCCGCAGCATCCCCAGGATCTTCGTGCCGCTATTGGAGATCAGGGATACCAGGATGTCAATCACTGAGATCATCACCAGCATGCCATCCAGTATGTTCCAGCTGCTCTTTAGGTAGGCCTTCTCCCCCAAACACCAGCCCAAGGCAACCACCTTTACAATATCAACAAATATACTCTGATTTTTAAGCACATAAATGTTGAACGAAGTTTCACTTAAGGGATGGTAATAATTAATTAAAGGCACTCTCAGTAATTTTTTGCTCATATAGAGCTGATTGATATGTCAGTTGTTTTTGACTTATTACTGACACCTGGCAGCATGGATAAAGCATCACACAAAAACAATAGTCATTGGTTTTCAATGCCATCACAGAAATTTTTAATTTGCGACCAGCCATGGTTAATTTATTACGCAAGCCAAAGTATATGGTAATGGGGGTTACCGAGATAAAATTAGTAGTTTGCAGCTGGTCATGTAATATCAAGAGCGACTTGCTCTATGCAAAAGAAACAGCAGTATGTACAGTGTATATATATATATATATATATATATATATATATATATATATATATAGTGTTAAACAAACCATGAGAAAGAATCACCTCACTAAAAAGTGCAGTGGGTGAATGTATCAAACTACAATGTGATCAAACCCTGAAGTGAACAAAGGCATGTCTGGCAACAAAAGCCAGGAGTTTCAACAGCCCTGTCATCTTCATCCGGCCCAGAAACTCTTTGTCAGTCATGTTAATTAACCTCCAGTGAGTATGATTATTCTCTGCCATGATTTCCATTTGAAATCTGGTGGGTGGGCATGACCTGGCATTAAGCAGCGGCCCCAGAATAGAAACCCTAGACCTCTGTGACTGACACCTATGAACTTTTCTGTCTTCTCCAGAGAGGCCAGAGCATGTTCTTCCATTTCAACAATAGTAATTTGAATATCTGGCAGACAATCCTCCCTACTTAGTATTAACTGCTGTGGTGAAAAGTGCAAAATTGAGAGCGGTGTTTGCCTAAAAGACCTTTCATGTCAGTGGATTCTGGATCCTGTTTTATCTTTAGCAACTTTACGAGGCTGCATTTGTTCAAATGTTTAATTCAGCTGACAGGAAGCAGACTGTTGTAATTGTCAGAGGGAGGCACTGTCTTAAAGTAAAAGAGCTGCAGGCAGGCTATCGAAGAAGCCTGTGTGGGAATGTTTTCACCAGACTACATTAGGCATGCTGATCTAAGAGCCACTAGAAAAAAGCTGCAAGGAAGTGGAGCTAGTGGGTTTTTTGGCTGTTATTCTGGTCCACAGAAGGTTTGTTTACTCTCTGTCAGGGAAGATGCCACATTGAGACAAATGCCAGCCCAATCACCTACCTTTACTGTCATTTCGGTCACGAAGATGGCGGTAAAGATGTAATTGGACAGCGTCAGGAAGATGCGCTCCTGTGAAGAGAACCAGACAAGCAGGAAAGCGATGGGTGAATCAGTGCAGGATCAGAGAAGTTTCTGCTTAGTGTGTGTGTGGCATAACACATTAGAGGTGCCTATTGTGAAGGCATCTATTGGACTGAGAGTACTCACTGAGTACTCCACGGGCATTATCATCAAATAACACAGCGGGTAACAAATGGATGAGTAACAGCTTCATCACAGTAACCGAGAATAACTGAGTCTCTGTTGTCTATATAAGTAAATCAAATCTGAAAAATCATTATTTAACCAGGCCTAAATGTTATACAGCAAAACAGTTTTATTTTTAATGACTCTTTTTCATCCACTCTATGACCACTAGAATTAAACGTGCCAGTTTTTTACTGATGCACCTTTCAGAATTTTAGGTAAACACCCACTTAAAGGGATATTTCACCCCAAAAATAAAAATCTATAATCAATAATCAACCCTCACATTGTTCCAAATCCAAGTGACTTTCTTTCTTTGGTGGAAGGGAAAAGAAGATGTTAATTTTTCTTTTTATTGAAAAAAAGATGCAATGAGAGTGAATGGTGACTGAGTCTAACTTTCTGCCTAACATCTCCTTTTGCGTTCCATGCACAGGAGAAAGAAAGTCATACATGTTTGGAACAGCATGAGGGTGTGTTGCATGGGTAAACTATCCATTTAACATGTGAAATGACAAACAGACATTGTTGACATATAAATGTTGCCGGTCATGTGTTCAAATGTATTAATCCATCTGACATCAGTAAGGTGAATAAAGGTTTTAGCAGCTTAGTTTTAATAAATAGTTTCAATAATTCAATAAATGGACAGATTGAGGCATTTGAGTTAGTGAATATTACATATAACTTTGTTTTCAATTGAAAATACATCAATACATAATCATAAGACAGTTCCGAGAGAAAAAAAGAGCATCATCCTGAAATGACTGGTAAACCTGTATGAATTGTAAAACCAAAGACCGTCTGCTCCTCTATCCCTCTGTCTCTGCCACACGGCCTTCCCACGCAGCAGGTGCTGTCCTTCCACATTTCTGCTCTGACCTGAGCCAGCAATCTGTGTTGCTCTCTATAACAGACAGTGCCACTGTCAACAGTGTTACATTTCCAGAGCATCAACCCTCTCCATATAGCTCTCATGCTAAAATGGACAAATTCTTCTGGTGTATGGAACCTGACTTATCCCTACCAGAGCCAGAGATAGAGCCCACAGTGTGCCTAGCAGTACAACGTAGAGCAATGCTTTCTTGTGAAGCTAGTAAAGTACAAGTCAATCAAATAACATAATAAATGCCCCAGCTCTTAACGTGTACATTGTTTGTTGAAATACAGTCGGTATTTATATATATATATAAAAAAAAAAAGAAAGCCTGATCTTACAACTACTATGAGCTCATGACATGTAGTATACCATAGTGATGCAGGTTCGATCTGACCTAATCCCATCCCTGTATAACAAAACAAACAAAACAAGACAAGACATGACAAAACAAAACAAACAAAATACATAAAACACAAAATAAAAACAAAAAACTAATAAATAAATGAATAAAACCGAATGTAGCTCACATTAGAGGTGACAAAAAGATTATGACTGAAGATACAGTATCCTCTCTGTAGTCTATACTACAAGCTCTGTCTATGTCAGGTATGCATGGATTGTGATAGTGGACAGCTAATGGATAACAATCTGGGCTGCTACACAAAGTTTGATAGTTTGATCTCAGTTAAGGGTGACCCAGTTAACTGTAGGTACACTGAGATCCCAACATGGTTCCTTTGAGCAAGGCACTGATCACTGAATCACTGCAGTATGTTACATGCTTGATGCCATCACTGAGATTCACTTTATGGAAAGGCAGCAATGGAATGGGAATCCATACACAAATCAGCCCTCTGCTTTTAAACTGCCACAAGTCATTTTGTCTAAGCTTAACCAGTAGCCAACCCTGCAAACAAGCCTTGGTGTTTTGACAGTGATAAACTTGGCAATAGGTTTTGTAAGGATTCAGAGTGAAAAGGGATGAAAAGCTGATTTCTACTTTATACAAGTGGAAAAAAAAAACAAGCAGTGGAATGTGGAGAACATGGTCTTACTGGATTATTTGTCCTTCTCCTACAGTGTCTAAGAAGCAGGGCCCAAGGGCCATCTTTCCCATGAACCCTCATTAATGCATGTTTGAGTGGGTCATGGCACCATGTTCTAAACCTCCTTCATTCTCTCTGAGAAAGCCTCATTCTGACATCATCGCTGTGGTTTGTATTGTTTTTGAAAACAGAGTGAGATCTTTGCCATTCCATTCTGCTCTGTGGCTTGTTTTCATTCATTGTTGAGTGAACCGACTGTGTCAAAATTCATGAATGAGGAAGAGCTTGTCTGAGAAGCTAAAGGTTTGGTCTTCAAAAGAGAAGGTTCAGTCGACCCCTGTCCTTTACTCTCATTCTTTTAAAGGTTACTGAATGTCTGAGATAGCACACACAATTTTGATGCTGCCTCTCTCAACTGTGGCTGCTTCTACCATGCCTGTCTCAGGGTAACCCATACTGTACATTATGGTCGAGAGATGGCCGTGTTCATTTGAGATGGAATAAGGGTGAGTAAATGATCAGAGGGAGGGAAGGAGGGATGGAGGGGTATGGAGAGAAAGAAAGAGAAAGAGAGAGAGAGAGAGAGAGAGAGAGAGAGAGAGAGAGAGAAATCAAAAGCTACTAAAGCTCCAATGGTCTTTTTCTCATCCATTTCCCATTACTTTGGGTACTGAAAAGACATGCTCAGGCCTTGTCTTCACAGGGGGACTCAGGTGGGGAGTATGATAGTATTTGTTCATATCCAATTGAAATAAAGAAAAATTCTTCATATGAAATATTAATGACACATCTGAGCTCAGTGAGGTACCTGTTACTATGCATTGAGTCTGTCATAAAGATGAGGCCTGGTTTGCATAAACTCAACATCAAAACATTCTATTACAGCCATATTTACAAAATTAAATTCTGCAATGACAGTGGGACCAAACAGACTTTGTCTGGTCCCAGGATTTCACAATTGCTCATAAATGTCATATCAAGCTGTGGCAAAAAGCACAAAACCAATGGATTTCTACTGAAATACATGCATTCTCCACCAAACATTGTACAGCTCATCAACAGCAAATACTGCAAAAAGACAAAAAAGAATAGCTCACCCAAAATTTCTGTATTTTGAAATGTCTTTCAAAACCTGTATGGCTTGCTTTCTTTGGTGAAATATAAAATGTGGTTAGAATGGGCAGCAACATCTCCTCATCACTGACCCTCAACACTGGAACCCCGCAGGGCTGTGTTCTCAGCCCACTCCTGTATTCCCTGTACATACATGACTGTGTGGCAACACACAGCTCCAATGCCATCATTAAATTTGCTAATGATACGATGGTGGTAGGTCTGATCACTGACAATGATGAAACAGCCTACAGAGAGGAGATGCACACTCTGACACACTGGTGTCAGGAGCACAACCTCTCCCTTAACGTCAGTAAGACAAAGGAGCTTGTGGTGGACTTCAGAAGAAGAGATAGAGAACACAGTCCCATCACCATCAATGGAGCACCAGTGGAGAGAGTCAGCAGCTTCAAGTTCCTGGGTGTCCACATCACTGAGGAACTCACATGGTCCATCCACACTGAAGCCGTTGTGAAGAAGGCTCATCAGCGCCTCTTCTTCCTAAGACGACTGAGGAAGTTTGGAATGAACCGCCACATCCTCACACGGTTCTACACCTGCACTGTAGAGAGCATCCTGACTGGCTGCATCTCCGGCTGGTACGGCAATAGCACCGTCCACAATCACAAAGCACTGCAAAGGGTGGTGCGAACTACCAGACACATCATCGGAGGTGAGCTTCCCTCCCTCCAGGACATATATACCAGGCGGTGTGTGAAAAAAGCTCGGAGGATCATCAGAGACTCCAGCCACCTGAGCCATGGGCTGTTCTCACTGCTACCATCAGGCAGGTGGTATCGCAGCATCAGGACCCGCACCAGCCGACTTCATGATAGCTTCTTCCCCCAAGCAATCAGACTGAACTCTTGATCTCCCACGATCAAAATACATCAGCACTGCACTTTATTACTCTTATATCTCACACCGGACTGTCATAAATTATATTATTATTATATTATATTCTCTCTTAACAACACACTGGCAACTTACTATCAACCGACAGCCTGAATGTCAATACAGTACAATACAACCTACTGTACATGTATATATACTATATATACTTTTTTTATTGTATAATGTGTATTCTGTATTGTGTGTATTGTATACTGTACATTGTATGTTATTATTTGTATATTGTGTTATGTGTAATTATGTGTATATTAGTTTTTAAATCTGATGTTTATTGTAAATTGGTATATGTCTCATCACTGTCACGACTACTATGTTGCTCGGAACTGCACCCAAGAATTTCACACACTATTGCACTTGTGTATATGGTTGTGTGACAATAAAAGTGATTTGATTTGATTTGAAAAATATATATATATATATATATATATATATATATATATATATATATATATATTTATAACTGAATATTCCAGTTGCTCTTTTTAATACAATGAAAGTGAATGGTGACCATAGCTTTAAATATTTTCAGTGAATAACAACTTACATTTCAGTTTCTTTCTTACACAAAGCTATTGTATGGCTTCAAATGGCTTTGAATATAGTGCAAAAATAGTATGAAACACTTTTATGATGCTTTTCAAGTGCCTTGTTGTTCTTTTTGGATCTTGACAGCTCCTAGTCCCCATCCACTTTCATTATATAGGAAAGAGCAACTTGAATATTGTCCTAAATTTATCCTTTTGTGTTCCATGGAGGAAAGTAAGTCATACAGGCTTGGAATGTTTGTCAATCGATTTTTGGAATCTGCAAGCCCAAACCAATTCACATGCCCAAAGAAAAATAACTAGTTTTTTCCTCTTCTGTGAAGTGCTGTCATGATATTTTTAGGGGGACGTGTAGAAATATCATAGAGGCTCAGAGGCACACATGGTAAACATGGATTATATATACATGACTATATATACATGGATTACATGGATTAAACCGCTGGAAAATAACAGAACAGAAAACAACCTTTCCATGCTGCATAATGTGTCTCAGAAAATCATTACACGTAAGCAGGTTTTTGAGGTCCTCTATATCCATTACTATCAGAATCATTTAACACTTTGTGAGGAAACAAAGAAAAGCATAAATCAATGTATAATGACATGCTGTGTGTAACATTCCCTTTTCATCCTTTTATCAGTTCTTTGTTTATTCTTTCCATGCCATCAAGACCAGTGTACATATCTGTGCAAAAAATAAATAAATAAATAAATAAATAAATAAATAAATAAATAAACCCTAAATACAAATCTGAACAGGAATATTATTGTGTACATGTTTAATCTTTTTTTTTTTTTAGTTTGTCCATTCAATTTAGTCTCATTTTTATTAGTTTCCCCTGTATGGTTGTTTTGTGTTATTTTAGTTTCAGTTTAGTTTTTAATACTGTATATTTAGTTTCTATTTTAGTTTTATTATTTTGTAAGGGCCGCCAAAGAGATATTTAGATGTGTTTAATGCAGTAAACATATTTGCATAGTTTGACATTATTATATTATGTGAAAAACTATAACTAACTGAAACTAAAATATTAAATGATCATTTGTTGGAGTATTGACAATTTTAGTTCAGCTTTTTTTTTTTTTTTTTAGCTTTTATTTCATTTTGTTGTTTCTGTTGTTGTTGTTGTTAAAAATATTC
The DNA here is from genome assembly GCF_019703515.2 of Myxocyprinus asiaticus. Classification (NCBI taxonomy): domain Eukaryota; kingdom Metazoa; phylum Chordata; class Actinopteri; order Cypriniformes; family Catostomidae; genus Myxocyprinus; species Myxocyprinus asiaticus. Next base: position 16,520,900 of record NC_059379.1, read on the forward strand.
ACATTTAGTTTTCATTTATGATAATAACACTGCCCATGAAAAAAAGAAGAAAAACCCTTGTGAACTATGTTTACTCATCCACTGTTCCTCCACACCTTTGGTTGGAGAAGAGGCCATGCGCTCTCTTCCATGTGGAGCACTCAGGGGTCTCTCTCTGCCTCATCAGTTATAGAGGCAATAACGCAGTCGTCATTGGGTAAAAGCAAATCATGCAAATGTATGCAACCCTATTTACGCTCAACATTTAAATGGGCTGATAAGCAAAATTCTCATCTCAAGTTTTCTAACATTGCGATTGCATAATGTTATCAAAGGCACATTTATAATAATAAGTGGGCCATATGAATCCCTGTGTATACCAGCTCACCATGCTCATTTTCAATGAGCTCTAGAGTGACTGTGGACATAAATTTGAACTTATAATTAATACATTTATGATCACAACATCCAGAACCTTTTGATTTGGGTTAACAGACCATACTGTGAATGAATAAAAGAGCAAAGGTGGAGACTTCTTTTGGCACAAGAGTGAGTAAACATTCTCAGTGGACAATATTTTATGAAGATGAGTGTCCTATAATGACAGAAATCTGATAGCTGAAAAAATGATTGACATCTCTTACATCTTGTCAAGGGGATTTGAAAGCCTTGTTTTGCCTAGCATAGACAGACTACTAATTAAATAAATAAATCCACTATAATAGCACTTTCCCCCTAAAGATAATTACTCATGTACTGTTATACAGACTATCATGTACTCATACTGTATATACAGCGCATATACCAACTGGAACCAGTGTAGCAATTTCAAAGTTCCAATCATAATATTCAACATTTTATTACACTTTTGAATTACAACCTCTTGAAAAGAAAAAAGACTGAAATTTCTTCCTTTTCTTCCACTTTTTCTCTGTCTTAGGTGTCCTGAGGGAACTAGTAGTGCTAAATGTGGTACACTTACAAAATGGATAATGAGATTTAGCAAAGTATTTAAGCAAAGCTCTGTTGTCTCCTTTGGGTTTTGTAAGAAAGCATGAATAACAAATTCAATATTTTTTTGTTTTAATGTCCTACAAGAACACCAAAACCTTTCCACTTCTAACTAATATTGCTAGTGAGATACAGTAATGATCAACCAACATACAGTAGGTGATGCTAGACAGAGCCACAACCAATCAACATACATTTCAATAACTCATTTCAGAAGCTGGAAATGACAGATATCACAAAATGAGAATTTGACTAAAAGGGAAAGTTTATGGCTATGTGCATCAAGGAGACCTATAATATTTGGAGAAAATCTATTACTACATCTACTATTAGCATTCCTATTCATCTAAATAGCAGTTGCTTGGCTGGTGTATACAGCCCCGGAAGTACACAGTCTGTATGTGACCATCTTTGCTTCATGGGCACTTTCATTAGTTTGGAGACAAATTTTTGAGCCAGTCACTTGACAAATACAGTCAATAATCTGATTGAGAAAATTGGTAACAAATTGTAACAAATTCCTTGTGTTTTGATTAGTTGTGTTAAAATCACTTAATTTGTTCATTAGAATCGATTTTTAAGCATGATATCCTGTATACTAATTTTGCAAATATTTTTAGTGAAGGAAAACTGTGCTGAGTGCCAACTGTCGACCATTTTTTTTAAAAGACATTCAGTGTCTTACTTTTCCCACAATGCAAAGCGAATTAAACTGTCTTACTAAAGACAGTTGTGAGCTTGTTTTATGCTGGCTTTCTCTGGTGTCTTTAGTTAGTCCGACTAATTTTTAAGTCAATGGCTATGCTTATGCAAGCAGTTCATGAGCTGAGCATTCACCAGTAAAACATTTACTGTGTATACATTTACAGTATATACAAATATTATGAAATATTTGCGATTTATATGTTGCCTGCAAAAAAAAAAAAAAAAAAGGTAAGAATACATAGCTACTTCTAAATGGCCATCAATTTTGGCCATTTTTTTGTAATGTAATGGTGCAGTTATGGCATTTAGCAGTAGGAGCTAACATGAATGTGATTTTTACTGTTATGTATCTGAAATTTAGAGTACTGCTTCACATTTTTTGTCTTTGAGTTCAAGCTGGTGCTTTTTGACCATTATGTGAAAACCTTGGGAGAGATTACCTAAATATCTGCCTCTTCTAACATTGTGTAACCTTGTAGATAATTAAATCAACAATCAGTACTCTGATGTCTGCTTGTCTCATACAGGAAACAAACACAGTTAAATACCCTTGAGACTGGAGGATAAGACAGAAATGGAACCTCATCAAGAAAATAAAACCATGATATCCGTAACATTTGTTTGAAATGTCACATGAGTGTTTCCCAATTCTTTAATTATTTCCATTGGACCCCAGCAAAATTTGTGTAAAAATGTTGCTCAGAGGGGAAGGAAGTTTTTATAAAAATGTGAGATTAGTGCCTCATTGACCCGACCTGTTATGCCAACACCAAATGTTTTGAATGACATGGTTCCATGTGTGTGTATGTTATGTGTATGAGGTTACATTACTCACAGCGCTGGAGGGGTCGATTCTGGGCCTCTCCATGGCGATGGTGATGCAGTTGAGAAAGATGATGACAAGAACCACATGGTCAAACATCTTGTGAGAGATGATCTTGTTGCATGTCACACGAAATCTGCAAGACATAATCACACCAGACATGGTGGTTTGAGTGATACAACAAAGGACAAATATCTGATCTTAAAATTGATTCATAAGAAAGTGATTTCCACGTGTTTTCACAGTAATTCAACTTCTGTCAGTAAAGGTGATAGATTCATGCTGAACGTGTGTCTTCCATAAGTCTTACTTCAAGTCCGCATGACTCCTTTTATGAATAAATATTCTTCAGTACTCTTTAATGTCTTTGAGACCTGGCCTGATCTTAAAGAATTAATGCTCAGAACGGCACTGTGTGGGAACAGAAGGCAAACTCTGCACCGTTGTCATGCCAACCTCCTTCTCGCAGCCCCGATCTTTCATGCTGGAAGTGTGGTCATGCTGGGTGATGTGAAAGAGAAGTCTAAGTCACACCCTGCCTCCTTGCAGGTGGATCTGTCAGCTGTGTATGTACAGACTGAAGTGTGTTTGCATTCCTCTGACCAAATGAAAATTCTGTCAATATTTACTCACTATCATGTTGTTCCAATTTGATGACTTTCTTCTGTGGAACACAAAAGGAGATATTTGGCAGAATTACAAGCAGTCTCTGCCACCATTCATTTTAATTGTTTGAAATAAAAAATGCAATGAAAGTGAATGGTGGTGACTCCCTAAAATTCTGCCATTTGCGTTCCATGTAAGAAACAAAAAGTCATGAGTGTTTGGAACAACCTGTCCATCTCTACTTGTCTACTATGGGTCTTTGCTTGAAAAATAAAAAAAAAGGCATTTCAGAGCAAATACAAAAATACCAAAATGTTGAATATGGTCAAAAGGCTGAAAAACATTTAAATATAAGTTTTTAACTATATTGCTAAGCCCTAGAAGTAAGCTTTTACTACAACTGACCACAGACACATGCTTTGGACACACACAAATGGGTAGACAAACAGACATAAAAGCCTATCTGCTTATGGTTCAGCGAAACCAGTGTACACCAGTCGGCAAATCATAACTGTGCAAAGTGGCAAGAGCTTGTATCACCCAGGACTAGCACAGGAAGGAGGAGGAGGATGATCCGAGGTTGTTTGATGTTTAATTAGTAAAGCGCTGACAGAGTGTAACATGCAATGCTGAGTTTTCTCTCCCTCTAATAAGTGCAGCCTCCATGGAGCTTAATGTAAGCAGAAATGCATTTAAAAAATGGAAGGCTGTGGAAGGAGATTAAATAAAGGGAAAGACCAAGAAGAGACCATAACATGCCTTGGGGAGAGGCCAAAAGTACAGCAGCTCTCTCCACCCTTGAGTATCTAAATCATGTTTCTTGACTTGGGGGCAAAGTGGGACATGCACTAAATTTCCGTTTTGAATGTGCAGCCATGGTACTATGATGTACGTGATACCAGCATATGTTGTATGTTGGATGCTGGCGCCCAGCCTGTGATGCTGGTGTTGGTGTCCCCACCAGGCTTCTTAAGACTTTGAGCTAGATGTGGTCAAGTAGCTTCTACAGAAAGATCATGCTGTTCAGTTGTTATAGTTGACACATGCAAATTGTGCAGTGTTGGGAGTACTCTGAGATCAGCACTGGGAAACACTGGGGTAAACAACACCATAGAAATCCATTGTGAGCCCTCCTCAACACAGGGCCCGGGACTTTTCTGGTTGTACCCTCCTGATAGCAGCTCTGACTGGTCTTAGCTGGTCTTTTCTCAGCCGGGAAGTATAAGAGGTACAAAAGCAGCAGACTCTCACCTTGACTGAGGAGGGAACAGGTAAAGGGACCAGGTGGCCCTCTGTCGACACCATTCAGGCTGCTTATGGTCCAACCAGCGGAAGAGACGAGCCTTGCGACTCTGCAAAAAGAATGACCGTATGAAATGAAATATAATAGTAACGCTAATCTCACACCAGCAAATTGAATAGAAGAAAAACACTAGAAACTTGTGATAAATCTATTGAAGAACAGTAATAAATTAAGCTTTTATTCTTTTCTCACCAGGTTTCCTTCATCATCTGCATTATCATCCTCACTGTGATGCTCGTCTAGAGAGGGTTGTGTGGTGACTGCAGACGGGGAACTCTTGCCATTGCTAAGGAAGTTGGGTGGCCGGGCACTGTGTATGCTGGCAGAGCGATGCACGCATGGTACCTGCAGGGTGTCTGGAGGCAGTTCAAAAGAGCTGCGGGTCTCCAGGGATTCTACGCGCCTGTGCCGAGGCCTCTGGCCCACAGAGTTCGTTCTGGCAAGGGAGGCATCATCGCCCTCGGACATACCCTCTCCACCCCCACTCTCTCCAGCATCGCCCTCATCCGAACTGGACTGGCCATCGCCGGAAAGCAATGACCGCCGTTCACCAGATTGTCTCTTTTGCCTCTTGAGGCTGGGGGCTCGGCCGAGGCTGTTCCAGCTAGAGCGCCTGCTGTTCCAGTTGCTAGCTGAACTCCAGGGGGCATTAGGGGAACTCCGTGCACTCGACTGAAAGGTGATGGAGGAGCAGGTCACTCTCATATTGTGATTACAACATGCGTTCCTTGCTGAAAAAGCTTAAGCTTAAGCTAGTTTAGTGGTCTTAGCTGGATTGGAGCTGGTCTTTGCTGGCCAAGCTGGTGCTTAGCTGGTTAAGCTGGTCGGTCAGCTAGTCTCATAGTATGTCCAGCTGAAAAGTGCCCAAAACCCCTCTGAAACCAGCCAACAGACCAGCCTGACCCGGTTGGGAAACCAGCTAAGACCAGGTTTTTTTTTTTCTTTTTTTTTTTTCTTTTTTTTTGCAGGGTTGTTTCTAAGGCTTTTTTCACACTCAATTTAAACCTAATTTGTCTTCAGGATTGACTCCAGTGTTATCTTACAAAAGGTGAAATCAGATCCACAGAGTACAAACAACTAAACAGATTTGAATCAGATACAGTACACCAAATAAATCAGACTGAGCAAAGCCTATGTGCAAAAGAGATTTTGCATTATCATAACCGATCACAGGAAAGAGAACAATCTAGAAAACACTTCCTCGATCATGAGAGGGAGCGGTAGTTACTAACCGGAGATTTATCTTGGCAACTGGGATCCATGGAGACATTGCTGCCTCTGCGAAACTCATAGCCAAGTGCTGGGTCTCCTCCTCCTGATATCTTGGGAATGGGCATGGGTGTCGCAGCCGTATGAGTGATGAGCGGAGGGGTCAGGCTGGTCTTTAGGTCCACATGGCCATTGATGGGCACAACTGCATGGACAGAAAGGTGGGGATAATAAAACATGCTCAACATCAAAACTGAACCTACAAAACATGACAGACAGCTGAAAAATGCATTCGGTACCATTTCAAGCATGAATTTTTCAGAGAGCCTTTTATCTTCAAAAAGGACTGCAATGCATTATGTCAAGTATAGCCCTGCTGTTTAAAGGGTAAAAGTGTTTCTGGTATTTAGGGGTGAATTTTACAAAGAAATGGTTCATCCCACATCAAAAAAGGAATACTGTAAATAATAAAAACTACATAAAAGTTACATTATTTTCATGCTAATTAAGCACATTTTCAAATTTATAATTGTTATAACACAAAAACCTCTTGTTCATATTACTGTTATATGATAATCAAAATAACAATTTACAGACACAATGATTTTTTAAACTAAAATCACCATAAATACAGAAAAACAAATACTTCCACAGTGCATACTTAAAATTACACTTAAATGTACTTTAAAATAATACATATATATATATATATATATATATATATATATATATATATATATATATATATATATATATATATATATATGTATGTGTGTGTGTGTATATATATATATATATATATATATATATATATAATATCAGAATCAGAATTAGCTTTATTGCCAAGTATGCATACACATACAAGAAATTTGTCTTGGTGACAGAAGCTTCCAGTGCACAAACAATACAACAACAAGACAGAGATAATATTTTTTTAATATATAAAATATAATTTATATTTAATATATAATATACATATATTATTTGAGATAAAATATTTATATCTAGAAATACACAATAACAACAATATATATATATATATATATATATATATATATATATATATATATATATATATATATATATGCGTATGTACAAATACAAATCTGTTATATACAGACAGTGCAAGGAAATGTAATGGCAGAAGAGGTAGGATATGTTGGATAAATATAAATAGACTAAGCTGTGTATTGCACATAATTATTGCTCAATGGGGCAGTTTTAACTGTTCATGAGATGGATAGCCTGAGGGAAAAAACTGTTCTCATGCCTGATGTTTCTGGTGCTCAATGCTCTGTAGCACCGGCCAGAAGGCAACAGTTCAAAAAGGTAGTGGGCTGGGTGAGTGGGGTCCAGAGTGATTTTCCAGCACTTTTCCTCACTGTTGAAAGGAGGGCAGGGGGCAACTAATAATCCGCTCAATAGTCCGAACTGTCATTTTTATTCTTCTGATGTCCGATAATGGGAATTATGTTGTGACTAAACAAAATCCAAAATAAATCAAAGTTGTTTTATATTTTAGCATCTTCAAAGTAGTCACCCTTTGCCTAGAATTTGCAGACATGTACTCTTGACATTTTCTCAACAAACTTCTTGAGTTATCGCCCTGGGATGCTTTTTAAACAGTATTGAAGGAGTTCCCATCTATGTTGGACACTTATTGGCTGCTTTTCTTTATTATTTGGTCCAAATCATCAATTTCAAAAACTTTTTTTTTTTTCATTAAATTTTAGTTTTATAATGAAATAAATTAATATGGCGGCACAATTATATTTTTGTCTACAAAACTAATTTCAAACATTTAAGCATATGCCTTCAGATCAAAAGATTTTTAAGATCATGAGAAGCATTTCAGTCAAGTGTTTCAAAATTTTTGACCGGTAGTGTATATATACCATGTTCTATTCTAATACTCGATTCTGATTGGCAGGAATGTGTGTATTTCAAATCGTTGAATGCACAGGTAGTTCCAGTCAGTTTTAATCACCGTTGGATATTAATGTGCTGTTTAAAACCATAACAACATAACATTACAGAGCAAGCATTGTTAACTATAGCAACTGAAAACATTTCCTAACCAGTTTCATCAGCATAGCTATGGAATTCAGCTTGTTTTGCAGGAAGGGTGAGAGACTGAAATCAGGACCTATTAAATGCGTCTTTCGCTGTCCAGCAAGGCAATGCAAGATGATTTAAACTGTAATGTGTTGTGTATATTATGTTTCTGTGCTGAAGTGCCACCTATAGCCACTAGAGGCCCCCTCTAATAATATAATATTAAATCTGAATATATAAATGTAAATCCTGAATATATAGTTGTAAGTCCAAATATATAAATGTAAATCTGAATATATAGTTGTAAATCCTGAATATATAGTTGTAAGTCTGAATATATACTGTAAATATAACTTTGAATATATATAGCTGTAAATCCTGAATATATAGTTGTAAATTTGAATACATAAATATAAATCTGAATATATACTTGTCTGAATATATTTTTATAAAATCACTTTGTGATCAGGCTTATTGATAGACAAGCTCTAATTTTTCATACCTGACTAAAACAAGTTAACATGCATAATATAATTATTTGTTTTACACCATGATTGTCATAATCAGCCAGATTTATATATATATATGCCAGGGGAAGGTGGACAAAAGATTGTTTACAATCTCCTTGGCTCTCTCAGCCATGGAGTGTTTCTCAGTTTCTGTACACTATAGCCTTAGATTTGTAAGGACCCCAAAGTCTAAGGACCCTTTGGCATCCATGTTGTGGCCAGCCTTCACTTTTGTAAAGCAGAAAAAGATAACCGATTTGTATCATCATTGTTCAAAACTGAATTATTTAGACATAGGAACTGCTTTTAATTACACATTTTATTCAAGAGCATCTGTCTATGATCATCCCTGATCATAAAGTTATAACTATATATTTGGATTTACAACTATATATTCAGGATTTACAAATACTGTATATATTCAGATTTATATTTATATATTCAGACTTGCAACAACAATATACATTCAGGATTTACAACTATATATTCAGATTTATATTTATATATTCAGATTTATAACTATATATTCAGATTACATTAAAATAGGGTACAACGGGGCTAAAGGCTCCGTGAGGTAAAAGGCTCCATTGATTTTACTTTCTCATAAAACACTAAATAGTAACAAAAACTACCACAGGACTTTCCTAAACACACAGTTTGTCACTATACTCTGCAAAATTTTCCTGTTCCATGAGATCTTTGCGTGTGGTGTCTAAAGTTTGATTTTGAGGAAATTTGATTTATTTTTATTATTTTTTTTAAATGTTGCAAATTTATGTAGCTAATGAAAATCCCTGATATTAACACATTTCTTTTGAGACAAAATACTAATTTAGCATTTTCAGTTTTGTTTTAGGTTATTAAAAAATGAAAGATTTTTCAATAACTGTCCAATAAGTAAAAGGATAGTATTTGGGGTAAAAAGTCCCCTGTTGCAGGGGCTAAAGGCCCCTATTAAACACATCCTTTTTCTTAAGTGGGGGGAATAAATTTGTTATGAAAAATTTTCAAAGTGGATTCACATTGACTCGTCCAATCATAATAGAGATTAGTTTATTTATAAAATACTTGAGATGTAATAAAATGCTAAATGTGTTTGAAATTAACAGGAAATGGTTGACTTTTTCTGAAGTGGTTATTTTGAGTAAGCATCATCTTAATTTGTTACTCAAAAAAGCATCTTGCTGTTTTAAAATTATTTGCATTAGTTGACAAATTGTGCCCTATAAATATCGCCCCTATATCTACACGATATCACTTTAAACCTCCTAGGGGCCTTTTACTCCAAGTGTGGGGTAAAGGCTCCTTCACAATCTTTTTTTTTTTTTTTTTTAAACTGAAGTTTAATTGAAACAACCTTCCGTTAATTTTCTTTTCACACAAATTAATGTTGCTCCATTAATTTTCAATAAAAATATATATATATATATATATATATATATATATATATATATATATATATTATATACATTGTGTGACCAGTAAAAAGGTAAATTCCGGGTTGCCTTTATACTACAGTATATAAAATCACATTACAGTAATGAGAATAGGTTAATTTTGTCACATTACAGTAGGATACTGACTTGGCTAATTGCGGGTGGATGTGCATAATTGTCATGAATAATGTCATAATGAAAAAATGGCCTTCATTTTCTTAATGCAAAATATAGTGTTTCTTTAGGAATAAAAAAATATATATCTAAAATAATAATAATAATAATAATATATATATATACAGGTGCATCTCAATAAATTAGAATGTCATGGAAAAGTTCATTTATTTCAGTAATTCAGCTCAAATTGTGAAACTCGTGTATTAAATAAATTTAATGCACACAGACTGAAGTAGTTTAAGTCTTTGGTTCTTTTAATTGTGATGATTTTGGCTCACATTTAACAAAAACCCACCAATTCACTATCTCAAAAAATTAGAATACATCAGAAGACCAATTAAAAAACATTTTTAGTGAATTGTTGGCCTTCTGGAAAGTATGTTCATTTACTGTATATGTACTCAATACTTGGTAGGGGCTCCTTTTGCTTTAATTACTGCCTCAATTCGGCGTGGCATGGAGGTGATCAGTTTGTGGCACTGCTGAGGTGGTATGGAAGCCCAGGTTTCTTTGACAGTGGCCTTCAGCTCATCTGCATTTTTTGGTCTCTTGTTTCTCATTTTCCTCTTGACAATACCCAATAGATTCTCTATGGGGTTCAGGTCTGGTGAGTTTGCTGGCCAGTCAAGCACACCAACACCATGGTCATTTAACCAACTTTTGGTGCTTTTGGCAGTGTGGGCAGGTGCCAAATCCTGCTGGAAAATGAAATCAGCATCTTTAAAAAGCTGGTCAGCAGAAGGAAGCATGAAGTGCTCCAAAATTTCTTGGTAAACGGGTGCAGTGACTTTGGTTTTCAAAAAACACAATGGACCAACACCAGCAGATGACATTGCACCCCAAATCATCACAGACTGTGGAAACTTAACACTGGTTTTCAAGCAACTTGGGCTATGAGCTTCTCCACCCTTCCTCCAGACTCTAGGACCTTGGTTTCCAAATGAAATACAAAACTTGCTCTCATCTGAAAAGAGGACTTTGGAACACTGGGCAACAGTCCAGTTCTTCTTCTCCTTAGCCCAGGTAAGATGCCTCTGACGTTGTCTGTGGTTCAGGAGTGGCTTAACAAGAGGAATACAACAACTGTAGCCAAATTCCTTGACATGTCTGTGTGTGGTGGCTCTTGATGCCTTGACCCCAGTTCACCCAAATTCTTGAATCGATTTTGCTTGACAATCGTAAGGCTGCGGTTCTCTCTGTTGGTTGTGCATCTTTTTCTTCCACACTTTTTCCTTCCACTCAACTTTCTGTTAACATGCTTGGATACAGCACTCTGTGAACAGCCAGCTTCTTTGGCAATGAATGTTTGTGGCTTACCCTCCTTGTGAAGGGTGTCAATGATTGTCTTCTGGACAACTGTCAGATCAGCAGTCTTCCCCATGATTGTGTAGCCTAGTGAACCAAACTGAGAGGCCATTTTGAAGGCTCAGGAAACCTTTGCAGGTGTTTTGAGTTGATTAGCTGATTGGCATGTCACCATATTCTAATTTTTTGAGATAGTGAATTGGTGGGTTTTTGTTAAATGTGAGCCAAAATCATCACAATTAAAAGAACCAAAGACTTAAACTACTTCAGTCTGTGTGCATTAAATTTATTTAATACACGAGTTTCACAATTTGAGCTGAATTACTGAAATAAATGAACTTTTCCATGACATTCTAATTTATTGAGATGCACCTGTATATATTATAATATATATTTTTATATATATAAATCTATAGGATGTGTTAAAGGACTATTAAAGGAATAAGTGTCAAAGGGTGTTTGTTTATCATCCACACCTATCATATCGCTTCTAAAGATAAAGATTTAACAAATTGAGTCTTATGGATTATTTTTATGTTGCCTTTATGTGCTTTTTGGAGCTTAAACATTTTGGCACCCATTCACTTGAATTGTAAGGACATACAGAGCTGAAATATTTTTCTAAAAATCTTTGTTTGTGTTACACAGAAGAAAGAATCTGGGATGGCATGATGGTGAAAAAATCATGAGATTTTTTTTTTTTTTTTTTTTTTGGTGAACTAACCCTCTAAGTGAATATTCACATACTTAAATAAATAAACAAAATAAAAACTGGCTTGTGTGCTGCAAAGTAAATCTACATACTCTGTGGCAAGCTACATGTTTCAGTCAAGTTCATGTGACAATACACCAGGTTCTTATGTGTGAATGAGCAAACTATGCTCTGTGGGTCTCACCAGATGAGGCAGATGGATCCCTTTTTTGTCCAGAAACATCATCCAAGCTTTGTGCATAGAAATCCACTTCAGAATTTGACTTCGAGGCATCACCCTTTATCAAATGAGGAAGAAAACAGATGTCAGTTGCCAGGCCTTGGTGTTGGGATAGGGAAGTAATTTTGTAGGGTAAGTAACAGGCAGGTGGGGAAGGGTGTGGTCTCTCTACCCCAGCAACCCTTGAAAGAGGCCAGAGAGTGACTGGAATCTAAAGGAAAGACATACTGCACAGGGTAATCCACAGAAAGCATGCATTGCATTCAACAGCACCAGATTGCACTACCACTCTGAAAACACTACATATTAACCATTTGCCTATCTTGTTTGGTAAATTACATTTTCAGTGTATTTTAAGCAGATGATCTCATGGTCAGACCATCTGCTATATTAGTGTAAGACATATCCACATGTGGATGAATATGTGTGTGTTTTTTCTCGGCTCACTGGAAAAACAGCACCAGAAGAGCAGGCACTTCCAATAATCAAGCTGGAGAAATAAACAATGCTATTTTTATCAGAGGGCTCATTTCATTGTTTGGCCTGTATCCTCCTCATCTCCAGAAGTGGGGCTTTAAAACAGCTTCCTCTGAAGAGTGTTTCAGTGTGGTTTAGCACAGAACTTCAACCCTGGGTGGTTTGTCAAAACACAGCCCACTGTTTAAGGACTTTGGTCCTCTACTCTCTTTGTCTCATCTCTGTCTCTCTTTCAATTTGATCATAGGAGGTGAACAGTGAATGCAATTTAAATAAAAACTAAGTGCAGGAGGGTACACATTTTTCATTTTGTGGGGACTGCATGCGAAAATGCTATCCTAATGATGACATACTTATGCCAAATACTTAATTTTGCAATGCATCAGGGCCATAACAATTACAGACATTGAGACAGACAACATTGTGTCAACAGAGTAGTCATCAATCAATATGGGCTTTTCAGTTATCAATTGTTAAAATTTGATTTCCTGATTTGAATATTTGGTTACATCTTTTGGTACTAATGGTGAAAGAACAAGAGAGAGGATGCACAGTGGTGACCATTCTGACAAACCTCTGGACCTACAAACAATGTATCCCATTGGCTTCACTTGTTAGCATCAAGTCCTGAATGAAAGCTTTGTGAATTTCTGTTTCTGAAAAAATAATAATCAAAGCATTAGTAATGAGTGTAAATGGATTAAGAAAAAAACAAAAGGCAAATTTAAGTTGCATTGAAACCAATGGGACAATTGCAACACTAAACAACATAACAGAAAATATATTAATTCACATCATAACTACAACAAAAAAACAATGAATAGGACTTGTCAATAGGGAATAATGCAATATCTAAGTTACTAAGGCAACAACAACAAAACACGAAATGGAGTCACTGTAGCCAACCTCTGTAAGTCAAGACAAGAAAAGGACTCCTTGCCCCTCTCAACAGTGAACAGTAAACCATAACACAGCTGTGATAGGCTGAACTTAGCAGAAAGGCACAAAAAAGCATTTCAGGAACAGGCCACCACCTTCTGCAGTTAGCTGTTATCTCAGCATTGGCACCCGCTGTTACTCACAGCATGCTTGGTACTGAGCAGTGATGCATTGTCTGGCTTGGGCTTGGCTATCCTCACTTCCACATGTCCTTTCTGAGCAAAAAGAAATAGCATAACTGTGAGACACTGGCAACTGTACTGTATCTACTAGCTGAATTAACGATTGCCTATTACGCTAATAAACTAGTGAATCCCAGCTATTTAACCCCTGCTGAAAAGAAGAGCATTGCTAGTCATCAGCATATGTATTTAGCCAGCATGGAAATTAAAGATGGTCTAAGCAGGGACCCCTTCTAGCCCTAGGGACCCTAAGCAAAATCAATTAAAACTAAGCTTTTTAAGATACGTTTTCCAGAACTTTTTCAGGTAGAAGGTGTGAAAGAAAGTCTACAGGGGTTGCCCCATAAATTAAGACGTTAGATTGTTGTGCAACTGCTTCTTAACAATCACATGTCTTAATTTGGGAACTCTGCTGGGCTTGACCGACCTTGCTGATAGAGACATTTTAGGCATGTTTTGACATGAGATGTGCTAAAAGCCTCTGAGTAAGTACATGGCCATTGGTGCCTTTCATTTTGTGGCTTTCCACTGCAGATGTCACCTAGCACAGCTGCATAAATGAAAACAAATACAGGATGTGATGTCCAGGAACACAAGCAGACAGAGTCTCCTCAACAGGGTCAAGTGCTTCCACTCAGCTCTGGCTCACTGAATGGACTTTTTTTTTTTCTTCAATTGCTGAGCTACCGGTCTCAGTAGATGATTATTTTAATAGAACTTTAATAGAACCATGCAAGAAAAAAAAAGAAAAAAAGCCTAAGCTGGTTTTGCTGGTCTTAGCTGACTCATCAGGCTGATCAGTTTGTTGGTTTTGTTCAATTTTAAGCTGGCCAGGCTGCAAGAATGGAGCTAGACTAGTTGAAAACCAGTATGGTAAGGCTGTGAGACCAGCTAAGACCAGCAAACCAGCTCAGGCCGGTTTGGCATTTTTTTTTTTATCACAAGTTAAAATAAAAAATTATACTGCACAGTGAAATACTATGAGATAAACATAATATAATATATATATCTATTCAAAAGGACTTCCCAGTTTCCTTTATTTGCTTCTGACAGCAGTCTGTCTGGCTTTGTCTGATTTCACTGAGGCTTTCCATAAGTCCAAACATATTCTTTCAGCCAGATAAAATAAAGCATGAGACTCTACAAGGTTTGTACATTGCCACCAGGCATTGAGCAAGTGAACCTGTAGAAAGACTTTGAGTCAAGTCTGCTTCTACGAAAAAACAATCACAAGTGACATGTCCACAAACGTCGGGGTTCTCCTGGTTAGTCTCACTGGGTTACATCATAAGGAATGCTACATACCCCTGAGTCTATTGGCAGCTGAATACAGCTCAGCTGGCCATGAAAATCCTCCTTCTTGGTGATTTCCTAAAGTGAACACGTGTTAGGATTTTACCACACAGAATGCCAAGGTAAGACAGAAAGAAAAATAGCACAAACAAGTAAAAGAAATAAAAAATAAAAATACGAAAGTCAAATCATGAGAACTTAGACTTCACGATTTTACTACATACTTCAAGTATAAATCATGCAAAGATTTTACAATTTGCGTGGAGTTTAGACTGTGATCATGGTCAGTACAGTCAGTATAGTTCAGTGGCTGGCAGAAGTAAGGATGCAAGACACCACTTATTTTATTTTCAGTTTAATATCAAATATTATAAAGACCAATATCTTTGCAAATCTGTTTTTTTTTTATAAGCATAAAATGGATAAATATAGCCATTTAACATGTTATATTTAAAGCCATCATTATTAACATTAAATAGGCCTAAACTGCAAATTATCAGACTTCTTTTTGTTTTGTTAATCATTAATTAACAACTACATACCATTAATTAACAACTACTTACCATGATCAATCCTTTACCAACTATTAATTTAATTAAACTTATGAAAAACCACACAATATTATAACAATTGCAAAATACTGTATAACTTTGCCATTTAGTGTGAAATAACTCATTTACTTCAAGCATCTCTGTGTATGCTAAAATGACCGTAATGAGTAATACACACACTATTTGCTAAAATTAGTTTATTTTTTTTCCACATCAAAGCTTATGATGTGCATTAATTTTCACTCTAAATAGGTAATAAAATGACAAGTTAAAAAACCCTTAGGATTGATATTTTTATGTGAGGATCGATCCCATTTTCAGTATAAGATTAAAACCCATCCAGTAGTTACAATGCTGCAACTGTTATCACTTTTAATAGCTGAAATTGATGAACTCTCTTTTAAATCTTCAAGTCCTTGAAGATAACATATACAGAATTATTCCCACTGTGAACCTGTCAGAGTAAGTTAATGAATTCAACCAGAGAAAAAAAAAGAAGAAAAAAAAAAGAATGTAGGTGATGACTGAAGCAAGCAATATGAAATAGATGTTGAGTTCTAAACAAGGTTTTGAGTTATATATACTGTATCTGCATGATTTTATGCATTGCACTGCTGCAAAACCATTGACTGAATAGATAATTGCATGGATGATTGTTGGTGCCAGAGGGGCTGGTTTGAGTATTTCTGTAACTGCTAATCTCCTGTGATTTTCACACACAACAGTCTCCACAATTTACTTATGAATGGTGCCAAAAACAAAAAGCATCCAGTGAGGGGCAGTTCTGTGGACGGAAATGCCTTGTTGATGAGAGAGGTCAACAGAGAATGGCCAGACTGGTTCAAACTGACAAAGTCTACAGTAAATCAGATAACAACTCTGTACAATTGTGGTGATAAGAATAGCATCTATGCTATTCTGAGATGCAGGTTGGCACAGTTTTGGCGGCACGAGGGGGACCTTCACAATATTAGGCAGATTGTTTTAACGTTGTGGCTGATCACTTATATATATATAAGGGAAGGGAACTCTGCTTTGGGTCAAATTAGCCTTCAAATTGTTGAACAATAAACATTTAAGTGGCAGTACATAAATGGACACAAATCGAAAGACACAAATAAATAAATAAAGCTTTGAATCAATAATCTAAATGGACGAGATAGGTATATAGATTAAAATGCTAGTCTGACCAGGAACACAGCTCCTGAGCAGTGTACGGGACATTGTGCTGATGGAGGGACATTTGTCCTGGCCCTTGATCTTTCTGTTTTACACACGTCATTCAGCCACTGATTTCCCCAGCAACCCTGACGCACTGAAAAGTTTGACCAACTAAAAATAAACATATTTGCAGAAAAGCATGTAAGGTTAAAATATAAAGCTAACAACATCTAAGAGAGAGCAAGAGAATACCATGGTATTCCGCTTGGCATCAGATCAGCTGGTATGAGATTATAATAACTGATGCACTTATACGATAAAGGAAAAGATTAAACAAAAATAACAAAATCTGTTCTTATTTACTCACCCTCATGTTGTTCCAAGCCTTTATGACTTTCTTACTTCCAAGGAAAACAAAAGGTGAATTTTTAAATAACATACAGGCCACTCTTTTCGATATAATGAAAGTAAATGAGGATGGGTGCAGACAAGCTCCAAAAAAAAAAAAAAAAAAAAAAAAATTATTCCACAGAAGAAAGTGAAAGAAGTTCAGGTTTGGCATTAATGTGGGTAAATTATGACTTTTGGTAAAACTATTCCTTTAAGTATGCACTTAGCTAAGGGAAGGTACGAATTCAGTGTGGGTTATCCTCTTTTATTTAGGAGTGGAGAGTTTATTTTTTAAGGGTTCTAAGTATCTAACATAATTTCCTCTAAGCTGCCATGATGCACTATGAAAGCTATTTATATCTGACAGGCGGGCACAGAAGAGGCACGTTCATCTTTTAGAGAAGAACAAAGGGAAGAAGAACTGAGATTCATCCAGATAATACCTCCTCTCAGTACCAAAACTCTCTGGCTTTTCAGCCACAATTCTAACTTTCCCATTCACTGCCATCATGCAAATATATATCTGAATATATCTAATCTTCATGGATATGTCAAACCCAAACATTCTGTTTCAAAAGGAAATACATCAACCCAAGAAAGAAAACTGGGTTTGTCAAGTGATTTCAAGGGACATATTCAAAATAAATGGAACCGTACGGTATTTGGTCTTAGATTTACAGTCAAATTTATCATCAAATAACAAAAACTATTCCACATTCTTTATTAGAAATCCAAACAACAAGAGTTAAAAAGCTGCCTTTTCTCTATATATATATATATATATATATATATATATATATATATATATATATATATTTATATAAAGATTGGATTAAAGTACCTCATCATACAACACTTCATAGAAAAAGAAGTGATCAAATCCTAGATGTTTGTGCAGTGCTCCGCATACACACCAACCTGCATGATTTTGTTTGTATCTTTCCAAATAGACAGTAATAAAACAACCTCTCCACCCAAAATGATACATAAATACACCATTTCTATCTCTGAATTATTTTAAGTCCAGCCATATTTTTGTGTGCATCTGTCTTTCTGTCAAAGAAGAATGGTTGCTATGCATTGGGAGATAGGTTGCATGGAAAAAGAAAAAGCATGAAGCAAAGAAAATGAGAGGGAGATCTCTGGAGTGAGCAGAGCATGAGTGTGGTGTAGGCACATGCCTATTACACTGCTCTCACACAGAACAAGGAACTCATCACTGCTCACTGAATAAATAATGGTATTAGACAAAGAGGAGAGGAGAGAGCTGGATGGGTATGAGAAAAAAAAAATGAATGAGATGGTGGGACATATGTGCTAGAACAGTGATTCCTAACCGGAGGTATGTGTAACCCAGGGGGTACTTCAACAGATTTATAGGGGTGGAAATCAGCAAGGACCTAGTGATATGATATTATATTGATATCTGGGACACAATATGATAAAATTGCAATTCTTTACATTTAGTGTCTAAATGTTGGTGCTTTGAGCAATTACATTCTGAGCTCGCTCTGAGTTTGTATTTTAGTCGACCTGATGCTACAGATATGTTTTGCCTTCTCTCACAGGCTTGCTCTGAATGGATCTCTTTTTTTCCAACAAAAAAAAAAAAAATATTCATGTGGAAACTGTAACAGAAAATATTGATTCTTGGTGCTAGAATATTTGTATGAACAACACTGTGAGATAAAATATTGCAATATTTTGAAGAAAAAAAAAATGCTTTCCCCCACCATAGCAAATTCCAGGGGGTACTTAAAATGTTTTGCTTTTACTTTGTTAATCCCATAAGGCAGAAATTATGAATAAAAAAACTCCCAGCTGTAAATAAAGTAAAAAATTATTTCAATTAAATTCTTTGTTTTGTCATGAACAAATGAATGCATTCAGATCCTTTTTAATGCAAGAAAGCACAACAAATGGTATAATTTGTGTCAAATTACTTAAATGACATTCATAGCTGAATTTATACAGCTCTGATAAAAAATAAGAGACCACTGCAAAATTATCAGTTTCTCTGTGTGGCGAGCAGGGCTGGGTGGAGCGGCATCTGGGCAGAGTGAGGCCAGGAAGATAAGTGGCGAATGAGGTCCAACTGTGTGCCACACCGGTCTCGAGTTCCAGTGAGGGGCAGCAGAAGTATTTAAGGAGAGGAGACAGCGGCAGATGAGAGAGAGAGATGCATGAAGATGACTGTGTGTAGTGTTGAGCTGAAAAGCCAACAGAGTTTATGTGTAGCGAAGCTTAAAAGCATATCGTAGTGTGAAGCAGAGCATGTGAGCGGAGCAGAGCATTGAGTGGCGCGGTGATAATTTCACCTGAGCGGATAGCGCCTTTTTGAAGACTCCGCTCCGCTCGCTCAGGCCGCTCAGTGCCGCTCGCTCAACCCAGAATACGCTTCGTGATATGCTGGTATGGGAATCTGTGAAATAAGCAATAGGCCTGAGGTTATGGAGCTCTAACATTGTTTTAGTGAAGTTGCAAACCTTATAGCCTAAATAAATGCAAAGTATAAATCAAAGTTAAGAATGAGGAAATCGAAAAGGAGTGTGGAGAGACCGCGAGAATTAGCAAATATTCCTTTTGGAATGTGTCACATTGCCAGAGAGCACGAGGATGTGCTACGCGAACATGGTAGTGCAGCAAAGGTGAGCTAGTAGGCTACACTACTGTTCAATAATAAATTAATAGATAAGTAATATGTCTTGTTGTTTTGCCATCATGTCAGTGCAGCTGCCAACTAGATGCAAGCCCGGTTCTGCAGGGTTGCGAACGTTAGAGCACCCTCAATTGAATATGTAAGCTTAATAATACTTTATATTGGCAAAGCATTTTTCCTTGAATCCCGGCAAACACAAACAAAAAATCCCTGCATCAAAAACCAATAAACATGTATGATCTTGCAGATCAGTGTGTCCTAATATGCAGGTGGAGCATTCTGCTTTCATGCCTCCATTGTACAATTGAGCATTTGATTAGTAAAGATTTCCGCTCTTGCATAGAGAATGTCATAGCGGAATTATCTCTCTTAATCGAACGCCTGTTGCTTTCAATTTCTGCTTTGGGATAAAGTGGCACATAACTGCTGGTCAGTTTCCCAAAGCCAAATCCAAAGTCTGATAGCATTAAATCAGTAACCTATTCATTTATCAAATCTACAGTATAATCATTCCGTGGAGACAACTGAAAAACAATTATGAATTTCAATTTTACCTACAATATATTTCATGGTACCAGTCCATATTTTCATTATTGCCATAAACGACTTGAACAAACTTTAAAGTTGAAAAGATTGTGGCTTTCTGGGTCAGTTGTGTCACTCTGGTCCAGTTTAAACTGAAAAGCAACGAAGGTTTGGTAGACCCTATTATCTAACAGTCGTTGCAAACCAGTCCAAAATAAACAGCGAGGTTTTATATACAAAAACACAACAATACAATCACATAATTTCAGATGTGTACATTACTAATCATTTGATAATTTAATAAATGTTGCCTTATAATCTATATTTCACTCAGAGGGGCACCTCAGCCCATGTGGGCAAAGGGGCAGTTGCTTGGGCCACTGTAGCTACCCCCTGTGTACGTGCTTGGAACCAAGTATACTACAGAGACATTTTATGTTGGAGCGGGATTTGAGCGAACACTTTTTTACTGGTGAGCTTGAGCGGTACTTGAGCGGAGCGTATGCTTGGGCCGTGAGTGGCTAAGTGGAGCGCACACGCATGGAGGGTGTTATTGAGCAGTGTTTCACACCGCTCTGCTTCGCTCACTTGCTCTGGTGTGAAGCAGTGTGTTATTGTGTGCGGCTGAAAAGTGCAACAATAAATGTCTACGTGTTTTGTCAAGTTGGCCCCATCTTCCTCCTTTCTACGAACTGTTACACTCTGGTTTTACTGTTTATAGGTATGTGTTTGAGTAAAATTCAATGCCACACAGCCAGGTCAATCAAGGTGTGGATGGAGAACCACCGGTTCAAGACCCTGTCATGGCCAGCCCAATCTCCAGACCTGAACCCCATTGAAAACCCTTGGAATGTGATCAAGAGGTAGATGGATGGCCACAAGCCATCAAACAAACATCAGCAATGTAAAAGACTGGTGGAGAGCATGCCAAGACGCATGAAAGCTGTGACTGAAAATCATGGCAATTCCACCAAATATTGATTTCTGAACTTTTCCTAAATTAAAACATTAGTATTGTGTTGTTTAAAAATTAATATGAACTTGCTTTCTTTGCATTATTCGAGGTCTGAAAACACTGCATCTTTTTTGTTATTTTGACCAGTTGTCATTTTCTGCACATAAATGCTCTAAATCAGTGAATCCCAAACTGGGGTACACATACCCCTGGAGGTACATGAGGTGACAATGGGGGTAAACAAATAACATTCTGAGATTTACCGTTCTTTCAATTTCATCACAGTCTAAAATAACATTCAAACCCAGTTCATGTATTTCTCACTGGCAAAAATAATTTTATGTGCTCTCTAGTGTAGAAACACCAAAATGGTTGTGTCATAAAGGTCAGAAAATTATGCAGTGAAATAACCCTATCTTTTGTGGTTAAAAAAATGCATCTACTCATGCGTCGTGCATCACATAAGTATCTTTTTTCGTATAATGATATACAGGATGATACTGGTTAAAATGGGACACTGATTTGGTTTGGCATCAATGAGTGCTGAAAAAAATAAATAATCTTGATCCAGTCTAAGATGTTTTGCTGGTCTTTGCTGGTCTGTTTGCTGGTTTTAGAGGGGTTTTGGGCACTTTTCAGTGGGCCAGGCTAGGAAACCAGCTAAGACCAGCAAACCATCTTAGAGTGGTTTAAGCTGTTTTTATTTATTTATTTTCGTTTTATGTTTTTATGTTATTTATATTTTAGCAGGGCTGATGGGGAACTAAAGACAGAAATAATTGGGAAACACTTTGCTAGAGGACAAAAAAGGAATGAATGACAAAAAAGGGAAGAAGGGACACAGACTGTGAAATGTAAAAAATAGGAGAATCAAATGTAGCGCTTAGGTCGGAGACTGACTTTACCTCTGTTTGGAATCCTTCCACTAAGATAGCCACCAAGAGGTTGAACAGGACATAGTTTCCAAAAGTCATGAGGGCGATGAAGTACAGAGCAGCAACAGGAGAGGTGGAGGCCATCCCATTATACAGTACCTTATTCCAGTCCTCCTGAGTAAGAATCTGATGTACATGAGCAGATCAAACACACACCATCAACAAATACACAACCACAGATGATCACATCAGTTAGTCTGAGGTCCTGTTTACAACCAGTATTAACATCCATCTCAGGTGATCTGATCAGTGGTCAGCCTAGACAAAATTGTTCATACCAGTTGTAAAAGGGTCCTGAGTGAAACTACAGATTGTGTAGCATGCCAATATCTTGCCTGAAAAACTGTAACAATTGCCCACAATAAAGAGTCAAAGTTCTTGCGGTCAGGAAGTGTGTCTCCATCCCTCTCACAGCCGAATTTACATCCAAACAGGTGCATGCCTAGAATACTGCAAAAAAAAAAAAAAAAAAAAGAAAAATGACAATAACATATAAATAAAAGATAAATGGGTTTAATGTACATTTCACTTACACAAATTAATAATCATTGGCAGTCTGTCTTGCCTGAAAATGAATATGAAGAGCATAAGCAGCATGCAGAAGGTGGCAACATTGTCCATGGTCTTCATCAGGACCACCAGCTGTCTCTGCAGGGCCGGCATGAAGCGGACCAGCTTCAACACCCGCATGAGCCTAAAGGTCCTCAGCACTGATAAACCTCCTCCCTGCTGACCAACAATCTCCCACACGCTGGTAATACACATATACACACATCTAACTATCTGACATACAGTATATGCGCAACAAGGCATTTAGCATTTAAGGAATATTTCACCCAAAAATTACTATTGTGCCATTGTTTACTTACCCTCATGTCATTCAAATGCCGTTATTTTTTCCTGATAATGTTTGAAGAATGGTATGCAGCTATCAAACACCATAAAAGCACCATTAAAAAAGAAGTCCATATGCCTCCCACACTATATTCTAAGATTTTAAAGCCATACATTATACGCTATATTTTCAATTTCCAAAGCCATGAGATAAATTTGTGTGGGGAAAAGACCAAAATTTAAATCATTATTCACTGACAGTATAATCACTTCTGCAGAAGCTCATGTCCAGCCCATGTCTACGTTAGGGGTGTAACGGTATGACATTTTCATGGTATGATATCTGCCACAAAATTTACCACGGTATTATGGTTCATGGTAATGAGGTGCATTGATCATATTATTAGCAGTTTAATATTTGGTTATGAAATATGTCTGATAAGCAGAGAAAAATATTTCAGTTATAACCAATTCTTGATTCAACTTTAATCCTTTAACTTTTGATCTTGACCATCAGGACATTCTTTTAATCTGACAAGCTAAACAAAAAACAAAAAAGAAAAAGTAAAAGAAAAAAAAATCACAAACAAGTAAAAGAAAAAAAAAAATAAATAAATAAAAAAAATAAAAAATTTGCAACATGTACAGTAGTACATTTTTTTTAAAATTAATTTATGATTTATGAAATTGAATTGCAATAATTTGTAATGATTATTGCCCAGCTTAACACTTCAGATATGCATTTGCATGCATTCAGTAATTTGTTGCATTTGTGATTTAGTTTAATTCTAAAAAATACCTACTGAAAATATATTATTCATTTGCAGTTTATTTAATGGTATTTTGTCCAATACTGTCTATTTTCTGCCACTGTTTCACTGTCAGTTTCCTGCATGCATACTGTCAATGTCAATTTTCAGCACACCAAAGTGCTATGTTTTACAAAAAAAAAATGCATGTCACCTTTAAGTGAAAGAAGTGAATCAGGGAATCAGTGAATAATGACTTCAGAAATTTCAGTCTATTCCTCATTTAAACATATAGCTTTAGAAGACTTGAAATATGGTGCACGAGGACTACTTTTATGTTACCTTTATGGTGCTTTTTCATTGTGTTGTTATTTATCCTTTTAGGAGCTTCACAGCCATGGTCACCATGAACTGTTGTTGTGTGGCAGGTGCAGCGTAAATATTCTTCAAAAATTTCTCTTTTTGTGTTTCACGAAAAAAAAAAAAAAAAACAGCATGCGGGTTTGGAATGACATGATGATGAGTACATGATGACAGAATTTTAATGACGGAACTATTCCACTAATAAATGCATAATCCCATCGTAACGGTCTGCTGTGCCAAATTTTGTGAGCGTTCAAATGTCTTTATCTAATTTATGTCAAATAAATATATAAAAAATGTGAATGGATGGATGTGAAATTGAAGCACTCATCATGACAGCTGACAGTCATCAGACTGAACAGGCAACAGATGTCCGAACACAGTAATAGCTGCATTGTGTCTGGCTGTCACTGTTATGATATAACACAATGCCAGTGTGGATTTTCAGAAATTAAGATGAACGTCAATAAACAGTGACACATGAAATGTTATTAATACATATTCAGAAGTTCTGAATAGGGATCCAGAGCAGCATGAGTACCTGATTACTACAATAATGCCATCAAAGATATTGTAGGGGTTCTTGATGTATCCAAAAGGACCGTAGACCAGCAGTTTCAGCAGCATTTCCAGAGCAAACAGACTGGTGAAAACAATATTACTGATCTCCAGAGCATTCGTCAACTCATCAGGCTGAAAAAGTATAAGAGAGAGAGAGAGAGAGAGAGAGAGAGAGAGAGAGAGAGAGAGATAATAAGATAAAACTCAGGCTGTCACAGATAGAGATGCTCTTGAGCCATATCAGTAAATTTGGGCAAGGTCACAGGATTACAGTATATTTGTACGAAAGTGTGCTATTTTGTGAACATACTCAGTGCTAAAGGGCATTGCAACACGCAACCCAATATTCACAACTATATTCTATATTCACAGAAAATAGAGCCTACAGTAACTTATTGCTTTTATATTAGAAATAAGTGAACAGGTGTTTTGTGTAACAGACATTACTATATTGTGTATTTTAGCACAGCAGGAATGCTGTTTTGACCAATGAGCACAATAAGCATCCAGGACTAGAACTATGTCCACATACCATATCCCAAGAACAGTAGCCTATGACAAAAATGGGAAATAACATCTGGAACTAAAACTGGAAGGCTGCAATAATATGATACACAAACACATACTTTATATATATATATATATATATATATATATATATATATATATATATACTGTATGTATGTAAATTTATGTGTACTTTTATCAGATTATTGCAGCCTAATAGTTCCCTATCTGTCACTCACTCAACGTTGTGTCAATGTAGTGACACTAGGGGTCACCCTTGGGTGCCCCAAACACCTCTGATCTTTGAGAAAAGGACAATGGGAATTGGAGAGTGGAATTTGCATGCCACTCCCCCAGACATACGTGTATAAAAGGAGCTGGCTTGCAACCACTCATTCAGATTTTCTCTTCGGAGCCGAGCGGTTATGTTCAGTGAGCTGAATTACTCTACCAATCCATTCACCTTGAAAAGCTGTTGGATTTATGGCGCATTACAGCGGTTTCTCCCCCTCGTGCACCGGTGGAGTGCAGAGAACGCCCCTGGGTGCTTCAGCAGCCTAAAAGTGTATATTCTTCCATTAAAAGTGTATATTTTCCTTCTAAAAGAGTGGCACTTACGGAGAGCGTCTTTTTAAAGATGCCTTTCCATTTGTGTTTAATTCCTGGTTGCGGTTGTTATCTCTCCGCTTCCAACAGCCATGATCACTGTCTCACGTGCTTGGGCGCTGCCCACACGGAGACGGCGTTCGTGGACGGGTCATGTCCTCAGTGTGAGAACATGACCATGGCAACATTGTGGTCGCGGCTTTCCTTCCTCAGAGGGAAAGCCACCCCAGCGGCTCACCGCCGCGGTCCTTCTACCTAGGGGGTTTGAGACCACGTCGGTTAGCACTGGGGCCGATTTGGGGACCCCAATGGGAGCCGCTCCGCCGGGTAACCCCCCACGGACTTCCCATTCCCCAGCATGTTTGTTCGAGTTCTGGGATGAGACCACCGGCTCGTCTCAGGGCGAGTTCGTGGTCTCATTCAGGGCTCGCGAAGAGGATGAGCTGTCGATCGCAGCATCGGAGAGTGGGCTCGTCCAGTTTGATGCTGAGGACTCAACTGGACTCCCACCTTTGGGTGTGGTCGCCCAGTCACAGGCCGACATGGAGCTGGTGGCCATGCTTGCCCAGGTGGCTCGAACGTCGGGCTGGAGTGGAACCCAGCGGCTTGACGATTGTTTCCTGGGCTCAGAGCGCCACTCAAGGTTGCGCCTCGCTCCGGTCACTTTCTTCCAGAAGGTGCATGAGGAGCTCACGAGGTCGTGGCAGGCATCTTTCACTGCCCAGACCCTGTCTTTCCTGACTGCGCTCATGTCCATCAAGAGGGTAGGGGACCTGTAGGCGTTCTCTGTCAGCGACACATGCCTGGAGTTCAGTCCGGAATTCAGTCCAGGCTTTGTGCCCAAGGTTCCCACAGCCCCGTTTCGGGATCAGGTGGTGAACCTGCAAGCACTGCCCCAGGAGGAGGCAGACCCAGCCTTGTTGTTGCTGTGTCCGGTGCATGGTTTGCACATCTATTTGGATCACAAGCAGAGCTTTAGGTGCTCTGAGCAGCTCTTTGTCTGCTTTGGAGGACAGCGGAAAGGGAGTGCTGTCTCCAAACAGAGTTTCCAATGACCGCCACTGGGTCATTGACGCCATCACCTTGGCATATCACGCCCAGGATGTTCCGCCCCCCTTGAGGCTATGAGGACATTCTACTAGGAGTGTGGCGGCCTCCTGGGCCCTGAACAATGGTGCCTCTTTAGCAGACATCTGTAGAGCAGCAGGCTGGGCAACACCCAATACCTTCACAAGATTCTACAATGTCCGGGTTGAGCCGGTTTCGTCCCGTGTGTTGTCAGGTATGAACAGGAAAGTGTTCGGGACAACTGGCCGGGTGTACCGCTTGCGCATAGTGCCTTTCCCCTCCTGGAAGGGGAGACGTGCGCTTTTACCCCCCAGCCGTGTTCACGAAACCGTTGACCCTGGATGTCCTTCCTCCTTAGCCCTGTGTTAGGCGAGTTCACAGAGAAACTCAATGCAGGCCCAGTATGTGTGCTATTAGGCCCTGTACTGGGGTAGGTGCTCCACATGCGCTGGTTACCTGTCTGTAACCCTGTGTGATATATCTTCTGCAAGACGGTTTCACCGTTGGTAAACCCACATCTTCCTTGAGCAGAGTCCCCTCTGCCACCGGTCTTCGTGTTTGTAGAGCTCCATCCCCTCTGGGTAGGTCCTACCACAGGGACTTCTCCACATGCAGCACTGCCGATAAAACTCAGTAAGACCATATGACGTATTTCCACACATTACCTCCCCTTCGGGCAGGGTGTGGTCTCTGCGGTGTCTTCCCTTTGGGATTGACACCCCCCTGACGTGGACACTTATGGCCCCCAGTCAATCGATTTGTGGGGAGAAAAAAGAAGAGAAGAGGCCACGGCTGGGGTAGACTGTCCCCATTTTTTGGGCAGTTGACTTGTCTCCGAGGTGCAGGGGACCGTACAATGCTCGTAGGAGCATTGGGGGAGGTTACGTGACGGCCAGGTGCGCTGGCTACGAGGCATGCAAGGGCCTGCCCGTCTCGCACTGCCAGTCCACGTAACACAGTTCAGCTAGTTGTGGCGTTTCGTATAGGGACCCCTTGTGTCACTACATCGACACAACATCAAGAGAGTGGCAGATAGGGAATGTCCTGGTTACTTTCATAATCTCCGTTCCCTGATGGAGGGAATGATACGTTGTGTCCCTCCTGCCACGACACTGAACTACCTGCTGAAATGGCCGGGACCTTGTCTCGCCTCCTCAGCACAAAACCTGAATGAGTGGTTGCAAGCCAGCTCCTTTTATACCCGTATGTCCGGGGGAGTGGCATGCAAATTCCACTCACCAATTCCCATTGGCCTTTTCTCAAAGATCAGAGGTGTTTGAGGCTCCCAAGGGCAACCCCTAGTGTCACTACATCGACACAACGTCTCGTTCGCGCCATCAGGGAACGGAGGTTACAAAAGTAACCAGGACATTTTAGTTCCAGATATTATTTCCCAGTTTTGTCATACAGTTCTTCTATAGAGTATACTATATATACAGTATATATGTATATATATATATATATATATATATATATATATATATATATATATATATATATATATATACAGGGTTTGGGAGTAACGGAATACATGTAACGGGATTACGTATTTAAAATACAAAATATAAGTAACTGTATTCCACTACAGTTACAATTTATATCATTGGTAATTAGAATACAGTTATATTCAAAAAGTATTTTGATTACTGAAGAGATTACTTTGCATTTTATTGTCATTTGTTTCATTTAATATTTAGTCCTTTCAGATGGAAAACATTTATACATATAAATTATGCGATCCAAAGTGCATTTGAACAGCGGTGAAACACTTTCTTATGATGTTTTCATTTAATATTTAGTCCTTTCAGATGGAAAACATTTATACATATAAATTATGCGATCCAAAGTGCATTTGAACAGCGGTGAAACACTTTCTTATGACTTTTCTCAGAGAAGTACGTTTGAAGTAAGTTTGGAGCAGAAGAAATAGAAATAAACCTTGTGTAAATTGTCAGCTTTACGCTAAGCTAAAATGCTATTTCTAGCCATTTTACATGCATGTTACCAGGCACGATCAAAAAATTTTATCAAGAAAAATTCACGGTGGATCTTAATTTCTTTTTTTCTAGTAAGACCAATAATTTTATTCTTGATAATAGATTTTTATAGTCAAAACAATTGAAAAAAATCTACCAGTGCTGAAGAAGTAATCCAAAGTATTTAGAATACATTACTGATCTAACGGAATACATTACAAATTACATTTTACAGCATTTATTCTGTAATCTGCCGTGGAATACATTTCAAAAGTGACCCTCCCAACCCTGTATGTATATATATATATATATATACACACACCGACCAGCCACAACATTAAAACCACCTGCATAATATTGTGTAAGTCCCCCTCGTGCCGCCAAAATAGCATCATCCCGCATCTCAGAATAGCATTCTGAGATCTTCTCACCACAATTGTACAGAGTGGTTATCTGAGTTACCGTACAGAGTTTGTCTGTTCGAACCAGTCTGGCCATTCTCTGTTGACCTCTCTCATCAACAAGGTGCTTCCATCTGTAGAACTGCCCATCACTGGATGTTTTTTTTTTTTTTTTTTTTGGCACCATTCTGAGTAAATTCTAGAATCCCAGGAGATCAGCAGTTACAGAAATACTTAAACCAGCACCAACAATCATCCATGTGATTATCTAATCAGCCAATCGTGTGGCAGCAGTGCAGTGCCTAAAATCATTCAGATACAGGTCAGGAGCTTCAGTTAATGTTCACATAAACCATCAGAAAGGGGAAAAATTTTTATTTGGACCGTGGCATGATTGTTGGTGCCAGACGGGATGGTTTGAATATTTCTGTAACTGCTAATCTCCTGGGATTTTCACATACAACAGTCTCTAGAATTTACTCCGAATGGTGCCAAAAACAAAAAACATCCAGTGAATGGCAGTTCTGCGGATGGAAAAACCTTGTTGATGAGAGAGGTCAATGAAGAATGTCCAGACTGGTTCGAACTGCCAGTCTACGATAACTCAGATAACTACTCTGTACAGCTGTGGTGAGAAGAATAGCATCTCAGAATACTATTCTAAGATGCGGGTTGGTGCTGTTTTGTGCGTGTGTGTGTATATATATATATATATATATATATATATATATATATATATATATATATATATATATATATATACATACATACATACATACATACATACACTACCGGTCAAAAGTTTTGAAACACTTACTCATTCTTTATTATATATATATATATATATATATATATATATATATATATATATATATATATATATATATATATATATATATAATTTTTTTTCATATTTTAGAATAATAGTAAAGTCATCAAAACTATGGAATAACATCAATGGAACTATGGGAATTATGTTGTGACTAAACAAAATCCAAAATAAATCAAAACTGTGTTATATTTTAGCATCTTCAAAGTAGTCACCCTTTGCCTAGAATTTGCAGACATGTAAACTTGACATTTTCTCAACCAGCTTCTTGAGGTATCACCCTTGGATGCTTTTTAAACAGTATTGAAAGAGTTCCCATCTATGTTGGGCACTTATTGGCTGCTTTTCTTTATTATTTGATCCAAGTCATCAATTTCAAAAACAATTTTTTTTTAAATAAAATGTTAGTTTATAATGAAATAAATTAATATGTTGGCACAATTATATTTTTGTCTACAAAACTAATTTCAAACATTTAAGCATACGCCTTCAGATCAAAAGATTTTTAAGATCATGAGAAACATTTCAGTCAAGTTTTTCAAAACTTTTGACCGGTAGTGTACATACATACATAATACACATAATATAATGTGTATATACATACACAATATATATACACAACAGTTGAGAAGTTACATAAGTGATAGTTCTAAAAATCTACGAATCTGCACAACTCCAAAAGACCTGAGTCACATTTGTTCTCATTTAATTAAACGGAATGCTGACTCACACTACCATGGCCTCATATCACTAACAGCTTAAGGTTCAACTATGCTAGATAAACTAACTTTGGATTAACTTTTCAACATTAAAAAGTTTCTCATTGTTCTTTCATTTTATCAGCGCCTTGTCTCACCATATGAATGACTGCATGCTAAACATAAAGCTTTCAGATAAAGGTGAAGTACAAAGAAAGAACAGCAGATTCCTTGGTGTAATTGATGTTGTTGATAGTTTGGTATGCAGAGAGAGAGAGAGTCTTTTTTATGAGGCATGGGTGAATTGAAGGAGAGACATATGGGCCGGTTCATATTTAGCTTTTCTTTTTTTTTTTTATTATTGTAAAAATGAGACTGGGCAGGAGATCCAGCATGCACAACACATTCTTGAAACATCACAGCTAGCTATGTTTAATGAACAGAGTCTTAAATGACTGAAAACAAAACACAGTATCCCCAGGCACGAAACTATTTGCCTATGAAAACTAACAGTGATTTACATTTAAACAGTTTGCTAAAACCGTAGAGCTTTAAGTTACGACAAAATACGGCAACCTCATAACACTCTAATTGTTTTACAGTAATGATTGTTTCCGTAACATAATGCAGAAAAAAAAAAAAAAAATACAATTACATACAGTGCATGAAATAAAAATATCATCTATATAGCTAATGGAATTAAATTTAATCTAATCAGATTGGTCCCTGGAGCACAGTGATGAAGTGTGGGGCTATCTGTGGCTGTTGAGGTGTTTCACAGAGGTGAGGAAGAAAGCCTGCAAATTTTGGGGGGATATGAGCAGGCCAGGGCTGGGAACTGTCTACACGGCAGGAGTTTGCACTTGGCTTCTCCATAGGGTGAGGCCCTTCAGTTCAAATCAGGACCACTTGTGGAACGAGTACACCACACACAAATCTCTGCAGGAGTGAAATTTGCTATTTCCCTGAGAAACAGGTCATTGTGCCGAGACGTTTCAGAACACCTCTATTCTCAGCAAAAAGTCCAAACACAGTTCCTGCATTTGCAGTTTGGGGATTCCATCAGCAGATGATATCAAAGAGCTTTGGATCACTTTAATAACTAGCCATGATTTGTGTCAGTAGCTCAATATGATTATTATTATTATTAATAATAATACAATGAATAATAATAATACGATTATTTTGTATAGCACCTCACTAAAGCTCAAGGACATTAAACAGAGAAACATAAATATGCATTAAAAAACATAAAACAATGTGAGAGAAGCAAAGCATATTTCAAGCAGGTGGCACACGGCGTGCAAGACGAGCGCCCACAGTACCAGAGAGGCGGATAGAGAACATTTACAACATATAAATTGCAGTCCGAAAAACCTCAGGCAACAGTACAGTTGCAGAGCTGGGGATACACTGCATACAGCCCATTTACACTACCAAATTTTATGAACTGGCTGTTTTTATTTAAATCAATGTTGCTTGACAGGAACTGTAATATAATACGATGCAGACAGTGCCAGAATTAAATTGCACTTGACACAGCCCATTAGCGCATTGTGCACATGATTTTGACCACCCACTTACCTCCTAGGCTTAGCAAATGCTTGAACGAAAATTTCAAAACTTCATGGCATGCCCACTGACTTTGCACTCATGACGTATTGCACAGTGCTTCGCTTAAGGCATAGTGCTCTTAAATAGGGCCCAGGATTCTCAAAACATTGCTGGGATCACATGGAGCATCAGGTTTTGCACATACTTGTGGAATTCATGCCAGCTTGAGTGCATGATGTCATTAAAGCAAAACAGGGACAAACTAAGACATTCCAGAACTCTTGTCAGTTTTTCATTTAAACTTTTACTGAAATTGTTATGCTAATAATCTCATTTGTAATGGGAAAAATGCAGTCAGTTAAAAAACAATGCACATTAGAATAATTTTTACAATTGGTCTCAGACCTTTGTACCCCAATGCACAGTGCATTCATAAAGTATTCAGACCCCTTTATTTTGTTATGTTGTAGCCTTATGCTAAAAATGCTTTAAATTAGTTTTATTTATTTATTTCACATCAATCTACACTCCATGCCCCATAATAACAAAGCAAAAAACTTTTGAACTAAAAAGAAACTATGAAATATTACATTGACATAAGTATTCAGACCCTTTGCTATGACACTTGAAGTTCTTTTTTAGTTCAGAAGCATCCCATTTCTCTGGATCATCTTTGAGATATTTCTAGACTTTGGAGATTGGAGTCCACCTGTGGCAAATTCCATTGATTGAACATGATTTGGAAAGGCACACACCTGTCTATATAAAAGTCTCACAGCTGAAAATGCATATCAGAGCAAAAACCAAGCCATGAGGTCAAAGGAACTGCCTGCAGAGCTCAGAGACAGGATTGTGTTGAGGCACAGAATTGGGGAAGGCTACAAAAATTTTGGCTGCATTGAAGGTTCTCAACAGCACAGTGGCCTCCATAATTTTTAAATGGAAGTTTGGAACAACCAGGATTCTTCCTAGAGCTGGCCACCCGGCCAGACTGAGCAATACAGGGAGAAGGGCCTTGGTAATAGAGGTGACTAAGAACCCGATGGTCACTCTGGTTGAGCTCCAGAGATCATGCGTGGAGATGGGAGAATCTTGCAGAAGGACAGCCATCATTCAACACTCCACCGATCTGGGCTTTATAGCAGAGTGGCCAGACAGAAGCCTCTCCTCAGTGCAAGACACATGAAAGACCTCTTGGAATTTGCAAAAAAGCAAACAAGATTCTCTGGTCTGATGAAATGAAGATTGAACTGTTTGGCCTCAATTCCAAGTGTCATGATTGGAGGAAACCAGGCACCGCACACCACCTGTGCAAAATCATCACAATGGTGAAGCATGGTGGTGGAATGTAGACTAAAATTTTCATGCTGATTAGTATTATTAATCATTATTAGAATTCATAGTCATTTAGTAGTTTTATTTATTAATTTAGTAGTATTATTGATAATTTGTATTACAAGCCTTATATAGGTTTTATATGCAAGCCTTATATAGGTTGTATGTGTAAGCTTATGTAGGTTGTTGTATGTGTAAGCTTTATATAGGTTGTATATGAGTTGCTTTATATGAGTTGCATGTGTTGCATTGTCATGTTTATGTGTTTTGTTCTTGTTTTCATGTCTTTAATTTTCAAGTTTAGTTCCTGTTCCTGTCATGTCATGTGATTTCCTGTTCCCTCATGTGATCTGGTCATGTGTTTCCCCTGCTCACGTGTCTTGTTTTCATTGGTTAAAATGAATTTATTCTTTTTATCTTTTTTATAGTTTAGTCTTGTGATTGGTTGTCTTGTTTACCTGTTACCCATGTCCTTGTATTTAAGCCCTCATGTTTGCCACTGTCTGTTGTCAGGTAATGTGAATGTAACTTTGTTGTTTTGTTTATAGCCAAGTCAAGTCAAGTTCATGTTTATGTTTAGTTCACATTTGTAGTCAGGGTTTTGGGAAATGTGGAAGTTTGGAAAATAAACTGCACTTGGGTTCGTAACTTCATCGTCATCGTCTTCATCATTGTCTTTGCCAGCATCGTTGCAGAATACCTGACCGCCCATAATGAACCCAATATTTCAGCTCCTTCGTCTACGCCAGAGGAGTCGTCCCCTGGAGGAGTATGTTGAGGAATTCTGTGCTCTGGCCTGCAGGGTGGATTTTAATGAGGTTGCCCTCAAGGACTGTTTCCGTTTCAGGCTTAATGAGCCGATTTCCTCTTTAATGCCTGACGGTCGGTGTGCTGCCGGCCTTGCTCAGTATATCGACCTTGCCCTACTGATGGGTGGTTCACCATTCACCGTAGGGGAGATGGCCAACAAGCCAATGCCCATGCCTGCCACGGCCAACGAGCCAACGTTGCCTGCCACTGCCAACATCCACACCCACCACGGCCAACGAGTCAACGCCCACGCCTGCCACGGCCAGCGAGCTGGAGGTTTCATCCATCCCAGAGCCAGCATTGCCAGCCTCGTCCATCCCAGAGCCTGCGTTGCCAACCTCGGCCTCCTGGAGGAGGAGGAGGAGGAGAAAGGCTTCCGTTTCCAAGTCTCTGCCCATGTACACGACCACGGAGGTCGTTTCCAAGTCTCAGCCCATGTTCACAACCACAGAGGTCATCTCCAAGTCTCTGCCCATGTACACGACCACGGAGGTCGTTTCCAAGTCTCTGCTCATGTTCACGACCACAGAGGTTGTCTCCAAGTCTCAGCCCATGTACACAACCATGGAGGTCGTTTCCAAGTCTCTGCCCATGTACACAACCACGGAGGTCATTTTCAAGTCTCTGTCTATGCCCACGACTACAGAGGTCGTACCCGAGTCTCTGTCTACACCCACGAAAACAGAGGTCATTCCCGAGACTCAGTCCATGCCCACGACAACAGAGGTCACTCCCAAGACTCTGCTCATGTTCACGACCACTGAGGTCTTTTCCTAGTCATCCAGGACTCTTAGTCTCGAGCCTACCATGGCTCTGCCTTCTACGGCTTCACTCCTCGAGCCTACCATGGCTCCACCTGCCACTGTTTCATCCCTTGAGCCTCCCATAGCTCCACCTTCCACGTCTTTGCTACATGTCATGGCCGCCAAGCCCAAGTTCCACGTCATGGCTGCCAAGCCTGAGTTCCATGTCACAGCCACGCCAGAGTCAGCTACAGGCCATGTCACAGCCACACCAGAGTCAGCTCCAGGCCATGTCACAGCCACACCAGAGTCAGCTCCAGGCCATGTCACAGCCACGCCAGAGTCAGCTCCAGGCCATGTCACAGCCATGCCAGAGTCAGCTCCATGCCATGTCACCACCACGCCTGAGTCTGCTCCATGCCATGTCACTGCCATGCCTGTGTCTGCTCCATGCCATGTCACGCCTCGGCCTGCTCCATGCCATGTCACAGCCATGCCTGAGTCTGCTCCATGCCATGTCACACCTCAGCCTGCTCCATGCCATGTCTCAGCCTAGCCCCAGACTGCTCCATGCCATTTCACAGCCGAACCTCAGTCTGCTCCATGCCATGTCACAGCCAAGCCCCAGACTGCTCCATGTCATGTCACAACCACGCCTCAGCCTGCTCCATGCCATGTCACAACCATGCCTCAGCCTGCTCCATGCCATGTCTCAGCCAAGCCCCAGACTGCTCCATGCCATTTCACAGCCGAACCTCAGTCTGCTCCATGCCATGTCACAGCCAAGCCCCAGACTGCTCCATGTCATGTCACAACCATGCCTCAGCCTGCTCCATGCCATGTCAAAACCATGCCTCAGCCTGCTCCATGCCATGTCTCAGCCAAGCCCCAGACTGCTCCATGCCATTTCACAGCCGAACCTCAGTCTGCTCCATGCCATGTCACAGCCAAGCCCCAGACTGCTCCATGTCATGTCACAACCATGCCTCAGCCTGCTCCATGCCATGTCAAAACCATGCCTCAGCCTGCTCCATGCCATGTCTCAGCCAAGCCCCAGACTGCTCCATGCCATGTCACAGCCGAACCTCAGTCTGCTCCATGCCATGTCACAGCCAAACCTCAGTCTGCTCCATGCCATGTCACAGCCAAGCCCCAGACTGCTCCATGCCATGTCACAGCCGAACCTCAATCTGCTCCATGCCATGTCACAGCCGAACCTCAGTCTGCTCCATGCCATGTCAAAGCCAAGCTTCAGTCTGCTCCATGCCATGTCACAACCAAGCCCAAGACTGCTTCATGCCATGTCACAAGCAAGACTCTGCTCCATGATGCAGGCCCGCCTCTGCCCCACGGTGCAGGCCCACCTCTGCCCCACAGTCCAGGCCTGCCTCTGCTTAACTGGGGATCTCCATTCCTGCAGCTCAGCCTTGGTCCTCATCCCCATCGGCTCTGCCCCTCGAGCCTCTAAGGTCCCCACTTTCCATTGGCTTTGCCCTGTTCCCATGCCCCAAGCCCTGTCTCGCCAGGCCATGCCCCATGCCCTGTCCCACAAGGCCACATCTCAAGGACCCAATCAAACATCTCTGTAGAAACCTGAAAATGGCTGTCCACCGACGGTCCCCATCCAGCCTGACAGAGCTTGAGAGGATCTGCAGAGAAGAATGGCAGAAAGTCCCCAAATAAGGACCCAATCAAACATCTCTGTAGAGACCTGAAAATGGCTGTCCACCGACGGTCCCCATCCAACCTGACAGAGCTTGAGAGGATCTGCAGAGAAGAATGGCAGAAAGTCCCCAAATCCAGGTGTGCAAAGCTTGTCGCATCATACCCAAAAAGACTTGGCTGTAATCGCTGCCAAAGGTGCTTCAACTAAGTACTGAGTTAAGGGTCTGAATACTTATGTCAATGTGATATTTCAGTTTTTTCTTTTTAATAAATATGCAAAGTTATGAAAAATCTGGTTTTTGCTTTGTCATTATGGGGTATGGAGTGTAGATTGATGTGAATTTTTCTAAAGCATTTTAGCATAAGGCTGCAACATAACAAAATTTGAAAAAAATGAAGGGGTCTGAATACTTTATGAATGCACTGTATATACACACATGAATATACTGTACATACAGTACACCAAAAGGATGTACATATTTGTGTGTTGTGGTACAGAACTGTGTATTTCATGAACTGGAAAAGTGTAATTATTCATCATCTGTAGTTCTGTGAGGTTTTACTAGTTGTTACAGGACATTTTTAGTTGTCAATTGTAGACAATGATGAGATTCAGAAGTTAGGTTTTCTTCTAAGGAAAAAAAGCCTCTGGTTTACAGTGCTCTAAAATGCTCCCTTGGCAAAGAACAAGGCTGTCATGGTTGAGATATGTGTTCCCTCATTAACAGCAATGACGCTTCAAGCTTCATGTCCAGCTTTCACAAATTGTTGGAAATATTTTGAGCCTATGATGAGCACTTGACATAGTTTCATTAAAGCATGAACTAGCCAGTCTCATTTCCTCATATTATGTAAGTCGTTACAGCTTGAGACAAACTAAATGTTCTGTTCTTTTAGGTTTTCCTGTGTTATTGTATTTTCTATAGAAACAGAAGTTGAGGTGGGGTATATCGAAGAATGCATTAATAGGCTTTGGTTTTGCAAAATATATGTATATATATATATATATATATATATATATATATATATATATATATATATATATATATATATATATATATATTTATATATATATACACTATATTGCCAAAAGTATTCACTCACCCATCCAAATAATTGAATTCAGGTGTTCCAATCACTTCCATGGCCACAGGTGTATAAAATGAAGCACCTAGGCATGCAGACTGCTTTACAAACATTTGTGAAAGAATGGGCCGCTCTCAGGAGCTCAGTGAATTTCAGCGTGGTACTGTGATAGGATGCCACCTGTGCAACAAGTCCAGTCGTGAAATTTCCTCGCTACTAAATATTCCACAGTCAACTGTCAGTGGTATTATAACAAAGTGGAAGCGATTGGGAATGACAGCAACTCAGCCACGAAGTGGTAGGCCACGTAAAATGACAGAGCGGGGTCAGCGGATGCTGAGGCGCATAGTGCGCAGAGGTCGCCAACTTTCTGCAGAGTCAATCGCTACAGACCTCCAAAGTTCATGTGGCCTTCAGATTAGCTCAAGAACAGTGCGTAGAGAGCTTCATGGAATGGGTTTCCATGGCTGAGCAGCTGCATCCAAGCCATACATCACCAAGTGCAATGCAAAGCGTCGGATGCAGTGGTGTAAAGCACGCCGCCACTGGACTCTAGAGCAGTGGAGACGCGTTCTCTGGAGTGACGAATCACGCTTCTCCATCTGGCAATCTGATGGACGAGTCTGGGTTTGGCGGTTGCCAGGAGAACGGTACTTGTCTGACTGCATTGTGCCAACTGTGAAGTTTGGTGGAGGGGGGATTATGGTGTGGGGTTGTTTTTCAGGAGCTGGGCTTGGCCCCTTAGTTCCAGTGAAAGGAATTCGGAATGCTTCAGCATACAAGAGATTTTGGACAATTCCATGCTCCCAACTTTGTGGGAACAGTTTGGGGATGGCCCCTTCCTGTTCCAACATGACTGCACACCAGTGCACAAAGCAAGGTCCATATAGACATGGATGAGCAAGTTTGGTGTGGAAGAACTTGACTGGCCTGCACAGAGTCCTGACCTCAACCCGATAGAGCACCTTTGGGATGAATTAGAGTGAAGACTGCGAGCCAGGCCTTCTCGTCCAAAATCAGTGTCTGACCTCACAAATGCGCTTCTGGAAGAATGGTCAAAAATTCCCATAAACACACTCCTAAACCTTGTGGAAAGCCTTCCCAGAAGAGTTGAAGCTGTTATAGCTGCAAAGGGTGGGCCAACGTCATATTAAACCCTATGGATTAAGAATGGGATGTCACTTAAGTTCATATGCGTCTAAAGGCAGATGAGCGAATACTTTTGGCAATATAGTGCTCTCAATAGCGAACCCCTAGTGTCACTACATCGACACAACATCTTGTTCCCTCTCCCATCTTGTTACATCAGTAACAAAGATTTTTGACTGCACAGGGGTTTAAGAGAATTAGCTCAGAAATTATTATATATATATATATATATATATATATATATATATATATATAATAATTTCTGAGCTGATTCTCTTAAACACCTGTGCAGTCAAACATCTTTGTTACTGATGTAACAAGATGGGAGAGGGAACAAGATGTTGTGTCGATGTAGTGACACTAGGGGTTCGCTATTGAGAGC
Source organism: Myxocyprinus asiaticus (assembly GCF_019703515.2). Classification (NCBI taxonomy): domain Eukaryota; kingdom Metazoa; phylum Chordata; class Actinopteri; order Cypriniformes; family Catostomidae; genus Myxocyprinus; species Myxocyprinus asiaticus. Next base: position 16,560,333 of record NC_059379.1, read on the forward strand.
CACAATCACCTTTGCTTTATTCAAAGGTGATTGTGTCGCAGGGAGCGCTCGACCACGTAGTGACCTTCCAGCGAGTTAGGTAAGGCATCTCCCTGGTCCCGATAAGGGTGGGAGGAGGCACTTACCCGAGGAAGCTACAGGCGGTGGCCTTTCCTGATTTTTGTATTAAGCAATTTCCCACCGAGCACCTGCTAGAATAACGCTGGGGAAGTGCTCTTCCCTCTCTAGGTGGGAGAGCACTACGGAGACCACATCCTAGCAGAGGGAGGATAACATGTGGAGAATATGTCACATGGACTTACCGACAGGGAAGTTCACATATGGAATGATGCCACTGCGGAGGACCCTATGGAGAGGGTACACAGCAACAGTGGCCAAGGCAGAGCAGAGCCCTGACGAGGGGAAGCACAGGGTTCACCACAGGGGAAACCAAACAGTGGAAATGCATCATATGGGATTACCGAGGGGGGAATCACCGTATATGGAGCACTGAGCCCAAGTACACGGGCTCACCTGAAAAGGGGCATACCATGAGTACTGGGCCTGGCGGCGTTACTCCTCCGCCGAGTTCGCCACCGAATTGTGCTTAAATAATTAAAGAGGCGTCCAGTGTTCACCAGTTGCGGGGAACTGTTGAGGACAAGATAGCGCACATTATCACCATAAAAGTGGAAAGGCGCAATGCAAGCAATACACCCGACCAGCTGCCCGGCCTACCTGTTGTTACCCCATAACACTCGGGTTGAAACCGGTTCTATGTGCAGGTTGTAGAACCTCACAAAGGTATTGGGTGTAGCCCAACACACTGCTCTGCATATTTCTGCTAGAGAGGTGCACCTCGCCAGTGCCCAGGAGGATGCAACACCTCTGGTGGAGTGCGCCCAGACTCCCAAAGGGCAAGGCAGGTCTTGTGATTGGTAAGCCAGAGAAATGGCATCCACAATCCAATGGGACAACCTCTGTTTGGAGACAGCTTTCCCCTTCTGCTGCTGTCCAAAGCAGACAAAGAGCTGCTCCGAGCGTCTAAAGCTCTGCATGCGGTCCAGATAGATGTGCAACGCGCAAACTGGACACAGCAATGACAAGGCCAGTTCTTCCTCCTCTGAAAGGAGTGCTTGCAGGTTCACCACCTGATCCCAGAAGGGAGTGGTGGGAACTTTGTGCACGTAACCGGGCCGGGGTCTCAAGATCACGTGACAGTGTGCTGGCCCGAACTCCAGGCATTCACTGGTGACAGAGAGCACCTGCTGGTCCCCAACTGTTTTGATAGAAGTGAGCACCACCAGGAGGGCTGTCTTCAGCGACAAAGTGCTGAGCTCGGCCAGCTCCAGGGGCTCAAAGGGGGCTCTCTGTAAGGCAGGTAGGACCACAGAGAGATCCCAAGAGGGAATCAGGCACGGTCTAGGGGGATTCAATCTCCTCGTGCTTTTAAAGAACCTGGTGATCAGGTCATGATGCCGTGAGGGTCTCCCATCCAGTGTATCATGATATGCTGCTATGCAGCCATGTACACCTTCAGGGTAGAGGGAGACAACCTTCTCTCCAGCCCCTCCTGTAGGAAGGACAACACAGACCTGACTGTGCATCTCCGTGGATCTTCCCCACGGGAAGAACACTAATTCGTGAAGAGACGCCACTTCAGAGTGTACGGCTGCCTCATGGAGGGGGCTCTGTCCTGAGTGATCATGTCTACCACCACTGGCGGAAGGCCTGCTAGGTCCTCCGCATCCTGTCCAAGAGTCAGACGTGGAGATTCCAGAGGTCTGGCCATGTGTGCCGGAGCATGCCCTGCCCCTGAGTGAGAAGGTCCTGCCTCAGGGGAATGTGCCAGGGAGGGGCTACTGCCAGGAGCATCAGGTCTGAAAACCAAGTTCGGTTGGGCCAGTACGGCGCAACCATCAGGACTTGTTGCCCATCCTCCTTGACTTTGCACAGTGTCTGTGCAACGAGGCTCACTGGGGGAAACGTGTACTTGCACATTCCCCGAGGCCAGCTGTGCACCAAGGCATCTGTGCCGAGGGGAGCCTCAGACAGGGAGTACCAAAGGGGGCAGTGAGAGGACTCTCAGGAGGCGAATAAGTCCACCTGTGCCTCCCTGAATCTCTCCCAAATTAGCTGGACTACATGGGGGTGGAGTCTCCGCTCTCAATGGAGCATTACCTGCTGTGAGAGTGCATCTGCCGTATGGTTGAGGACACCCGGGAGGTGAGTGGCTCGCAGAGACTTCAACGTCTGCTGACTCCAAAGGAGGACGCAGCAGGCGAGTTGCAACATGCGATGTGATCGGACGCTGCCCTGGCGGTTTATGTATGCCACAGTCACTGTGTTGTCCGTCCGGACCAACACGTGCTTGCCCTGAATCAATGGCCGAAGCCTCCGCAGGGCCAGTGATACTGCCAGCAACTCTAGACAATTGATGTGCCATTGCAGGCGGGGCCCTGTCCAAAGCTCTGATACGCCCCAGCCCAAATTCTAGGCATCCGTCATGACCATGACGCACCTCGAGACCTGCTCTAAGGGAACCCCTGCCCGTAGAAATGCCAGATCTGACCAAGGGCTGAAAGTCTGGTGGAATTGTAACGCACTGGGTGCCATGGCACCATGCCCACCTTGGGACTTGAGTCTGTAGCCAGTGCTGGAGCGGTCTCGTATGCATCAACCTGAGGGGGAGTACTGCTGCCAAGGATGCCATATGCCCCAGGAGCCTCTGAAATTGTTTCACCAGGACCGCTACCTTCTGTCTGAAGTTTCTGCATCAATATCTTGAACAGAAGCCTGTGTAAGGCTCTGTTCAAGGCACACAGATCCATGATTGGGCACGCCCCCCCCCCCCCTTGGGCATGATAAATTAAGGGTTGTAAAAGCCCTTGTGTGACTCGGCTAAAGGGACGGGTTCTATCACTCCCTTCGCCAGAAGTGTGGCGACCTCCGCCCGAAGGACCGAGGCATCCTCACCTCGCACTGTGGTGGAGAGGAGGACACCACTGAACCTGGGCGGCTGTCTGGCAAACTGGATAGTGTAGCCTAGCTGGATCAACCTTGTTGAGCCATAGCAATGGGCTAGAAAGCGCTAACCAGGCTTCCAGCCTCTGCACTAATGGCACCAGGGGGATGATTGGATTTATCATGCCCAGGGTGGGTAGTTTGTGGCAAGGCAGAGCAGACACCCCACCGGCAAGAGTGGATATCGTCCGGCCCAGGGTGCGTGCAGTAAATTTCGTCACCCATAGTGCGAGTTCGGTTGCGGTACGCAGTTCCTGCATAAGCCCTGGGTCGGTCCTACCCTCGTGCAGATCTTTGAGCGCCTTGGCCTGGTGGACCTGCAGGATGGCCATGGCGTGCAGGGCGGAAGCAGCCTGACCCGCAGTGTTGTAAGTTATTAATGAAATTAAAGAAAAAAATATCTCCTATTCCCGGATCAGATTAAGTGGTGTGGGTGTTCCCTGTCTGTCATTCACTCGACATTGTGTCAATGTAGTGACACTAGGGGTTCGCTCTTGATCACCTTTGCTTTATTCAGAAAAGGCCAATGAAAATTGTCGAGTGGAATTTGCATGCCAATTTCTGCCCCAGACATACAGGTATAAAAGGAGATGGTGTGCACCACTCATTCAGACTTGTTCTTCGGAGTGCAGCCCGTGAAGGCGGTGCGCCGGTTTGGTGGAACCACTCCCCATTTCCAGGAGCGGGTATAGGTTGAGAGGGAGGAGAGGGTGGGACAAGAAGAGGAGAAGCAACAGAGGGAGAGAGAGAGAGATAGTTGGACTGCTGCTTGCCGGATTCTGGCTAGGCTGCCATGTGGGCTTCGGCCAGCTGGACACTATCATCCACCAACATGGGGCGATGGCACTGGACCCACTCCGTATATATATATATATATATAAATATATAGTTATATTAACATTCATATTTATTTCAAGAAAGAGTAATTAAGGGGGGCTTGGGTAGCTCAGTGGTAAAAGACGCTGGCTACCACCCATGGAGTTCACTAGTTCGAATCCCAGGGCATGCCATGTGACTCCAGCTAGGTCTCCTAAGAAACCAAATTGGCCAGGTTGCTAGGGAGGGTAGAGTCACATGGGGTAACCTCCTTGTGGTCGCTATAATGTGGTTTGTTCTCGGTGGGGCGCGTGGTGAGTTGAACGTGGATGCCGGGGTGGATGGCGTGAAGCCTCCACACGCACTGTCTCCGTGGCAACGTGCTCAACAAGCCACGTGATAAGATGCGTGGGTTGATGGTCTTAGAAGCGGAGGCAGCTGGGATTTGTCCTCCGCCACCCGGATTGAGGCGAATCACTATACGACCACGAGGACTTAAAAGCACATTGGTAATTGGGCATTCCAAATTTGGAGAAAAAGGGGAAAAAGAAAAAAAAAGAAAGAGTAATTAATTGTGCTTATTACTTTGAAATTGCCCATAACTTCAAGCAGCCTGTGAAGATCTGATTGAGAAAACTGTGCTAATAATAAAGTGTCATTATTACGTTCATTGTTCCCTAGACTTATGAAAGATTTGGAAGCCTGCAGAGCATTATTTGCACTGGTCGACAGAAATAACAACATTCATTCATGAATACAGCATTATATGTCTAGTAGTGTAGGTCTGCACAAGTATTATATGGTTGCAATCTTTCTAGTCCATTATGCATTTCAGTGAGTGGTCCATCTTTTATAAATGCATAATATGAGTCTATAGAAACCTTGTCACTGATTTGAATGTGCTGTTGTAGAGTATAATTTTAGGGTGGAAATGGAAAGTATACATGCAATGAAGGTTATTTTGTATGACCAAAAAAGTTTAATTTAACAAATAGTATGACAGTTGTGTAGTACACAACACATTTCAGCTGGTTCTACCAGTGGTTTGTTTGATTTTGCTGTGTTACATTTGGTGTTTAAAATATGTACATTTTCAAATACACACACAAAGATATCTTAAAACAGTGTTTATCAAAGGAATAGTTCACCCAATAAAAATAATTCTCTCAATTTCTCACTGTGGAGGTGAGGCTGTGGTCAAGTGCCTGTCTTGGGAGAGGGAAAGTGGTAAGGACATCCACCTGAGATGAATTGTGACTAATTACCATTTCCATGTTCTCAGTGAGAGTTAAAAGATAAAAATGGCTCAAAAAGATGGCTCGAACCCCTATTATTTGCAGTGCGAGAGGTCCCGCAAGCATCCACAGGGTTTTCCCTGTTTTAACTGTTATATGGGCGTAAGTCCCGTGGCGTCTTAGACATCATGAAGGAAAATTGGGAGGAGGGAAAAAAGTGAAACTTTTTTCAAAGTTAAAATAAAATTCACTCTTGACCTGAGAGCAAAACGCCATAAACTGGGGCGACTATCACAGGAGAATTTGCTAGAAGCTCAAGAACATCAGTCCCGGCTGTATAATAGGGGAGCTCGGCTATGGGAATTTGCACCGGGAGATAAACTATTACTGCCCACATCGAGCTCTAAATTACTCACAAAGTGGCAAGGGCCCTTTGAGGTCACACGGCGAGTTGGGGAAGCTGATTATGAGGTAGTGCTTCGGATAGAGACGGGGATCGTCAAATTTACCACCTCAACAACTAAAACCATGGAGAGAGGTGGTCCCCATATCCTTGGTGACGACAGTTCCGGAGAGGGAGGAGCTCAGCCTGGAGGTGAGTCTAAAAGCCAATCAGTTCACCCTGGTCCGTGGTGTAGACCACCTCTCGCCATCACAATGTACGGAGGTTGCCAGGTTGCTAAATAATTTCTCTGACATGTTCTCGCCTCTCCCCGGCCACACTAATCTCATAAAACACCAAATTGAGACAACCCCAGAGTTAGTGGTACATAGTCGTCCCTACTGCTTACCCGAACACAAGAAACAAGTAGTATGGGAAGAATGAAAGGCCATGCTAGATATGGGCATAATAGAAGAATCCCACAGCGACTGGGCCAGTCCGGTGGTTCTGGTGCCTAAGAGCGATAGCTTGGTCCGGTTCTGCGTACCATTTCAATCTGAGGGTGGTTCTGAGGTCGCTGCGAAGAGCAGGGCTCACAATAAACCCAAAGAAGTGAGCAATTGGGCGGGTGGAGGTACAGTATCTGGGGTTCCACTTAGGTCATGGCCAGGAGCGACCCCATATTTATAAAACCACAGCAATCATGATCTGCCTGAGACCCAAGACCAAAAAGGAGGTGAGACAGTTTCTGGGGCTGGCCGGCTACTATCGAAGGTTTGTGCCTAATTTTTCCGATGTCACCAGCCCGCTGACTGATCTCACTAAAAAGGGAGCCCCAAACCCGGTCTAGTGGATGGAGCCGTGCCAACAAGCTTTCACGCAGGTAAAAGCTGCACTTTGTAGTGGGCTGCTTCTGCATTCCCCTGATTTCTCTCTCCCTTTTGTTTTACAGACAGACGCATCGGACAGGGGGGTGGGTGCTGTTCTGTCCCAAATGGTGGAGGGGGAGGAGCTCCCGGTGCTGTACATTAGTCGGAAGCTCTCTATGAGAGAGACAAAGTACAGCACCACAGAGAAGGAGTGTCTGGTCATCAAGTGGGTGGTCCTCACTCTCCGCTACTATTTGTTGGGACTAGCATTAGCCCTCTGTTTGGACCACGCCCCACTCCAATGGCTCCACCGCATGAAGGATGCCAATGCTTGGACCACCCGTTGGTATCTGGCAATCCAGCCATTTAAGTTTAAGGTGGTCCACAGACCGGGGCACAGATGGCTGTCGCGGACTTCCTCTCCAGGAAAGGGGAGGGGTGAGTGGGCAGTCCGGATGGTTCCCCCTGCCTGAGTCAGGCAGTGGGGGTATGTGGAGGTGAGGGTGTGGTCAAGCGCCCTTCTTGGGAGAGGGAAAGCGGTAAGGACATCCACCTGAGATGAATTGTGACTAATTACCATTTCCATGTTCACAGTGAGAGTCGGGGGAGATAAAAGATGGCCCAGTCCTCCGAAAGGGAGAGAAAGCCTGGCTGAGAAGCTGTTTGTGTGTTTGAATCGAAGCTTCACCGTTGCGCTTTAAGCGAACGTGTTTATTTTCTGTTAATAAAAATTGACATTCCTGAGTTGGAATCGCTGTGTCCCGCTTCCTCCTTTTGACCCAAATACGAACATCTGTTACACTCACCCTCATGCTGTCTCTAACTCGCATAACTTTCTTTCTTCTGCACAACACAAACAAAGATATTTTGATGGAAATCCAAGGTGTTTTTGTTCATACAACAAGCTCCAAAAAGACATAAAGGTAGCATAATCCATAAAACTTGAGTGGTTTAATCCATGTCTTCTGAAGCAATAAGATACATTTTGGGTGAGAAACAGTCTAAAATGTAACTCCTTTTTCACTATAAATCTTGTCATCAGCAGTCTCCTTGGCACTATCATGATTTAATCATGAATCAAGCTTTGATTGACTTGCATTGCATGGACAAAAACACATAATTTCTCCCTCAAAATATCTTCGTTTGTGTTCAGCAGAAGAAAGAAAGTCATACTGTGCGAGTCTGAGATGGCATATGTGTGAATAAATGATGAGAGAATCTTAATTTTTGGGTCAACTATTCCTTAAAGATATATACAGAAGGATGAACAAGTGTTGTTATAAAATACCTGTTAGCTGATTTATCTGAATCTGAAATGGAGTAAATGCAACATTTCTGGTTACAAACAGGCAAAAGGAGAAGAAGGGCTCTGGCTGCACCCTTTATGCCACTTCAACAGGAAATTGGGCTTTACCATTTCAATCAAAAAAGTAGGGCCCCTTATTCACCTGTTTACCTCTTCGTAATAGTTTCTAAGATACATCTATGTATTAGTTTAGTTATGCTTATATTTGTATATTTATGTAAATATTTTAGGTATTATTTGTTAGTGGTGATGGTCATATTTTGAGTTGTGCCAGGTCTACTGGATGTATAGTTAACCCAGAAATGACAATTCTGTCATAATTTACTCATTCATATCATTCCAAACCCATATGACTTTTTACACACACAAAAAGTAGGTGTCATGAACAAACATTTAACATATTCAGTTGCAATCGAAATTATTCAACCCCTCCAAGACAGTAAGGATGTACAAAGTTAAGCTTTTCTGATGACCCAGAATTTTTAAACTTTATATCTGAATCAGTTGAGTGACACATTCAAAGTCATAGTGTGAATATATAACCAAATATTTCTAAATAGCAGGATTTTTAAAAAATACAGCCATGTCATAATTATTCAACCACTATTGCATGTAGCTGTTTCTTAAATATGTAAGGCTACACAAGTAATTCTTTTAAAACAAAATTAAGTCATCAATCTGCAATGGCACTTATTTAAGTTTTATAATTGAAGTTTAGCATTGTCAGCAAAAATGTATTTCTATGCAAAAAATGCAATTAAAAATAAGCTGTCTCAAAAGCTAATAGAGGAGATTATTTCATTACACAAGAAAAGTCATGGCTAAAAGTACATTTCCAAGGCACTTCAATTTCCTATAGACAAAGTTGGCAGCACCATTCATACATTTTTTTTTAAATATGGTACAACAGCAACCTTCTTGGGGTGTGGAAGAAAGCAAAATGTGATGCCTTCAGTGTGTAAATTGAAGCTCGGTGATCACTGGACTTTCCAGCAAGACAATAACACCAAGGATACATCCAAGTTGTCCAAAACCTGGTTCAGGGAATGTCCTTAAATGGCACTTTCAGTCCATCACTAAAATCCCATTGCAAACTTTTGTTGGGATTTCAAGGAAGCAGTGGCAGCACAAAAACCAAAGAATGTCAATGAGCTGGAAGCTTTTGCTCATGAGAAATATGTATAAATCCTAATAGAGAGGTGTCCGAAGCCTGAGAACACTTACCTGAAACATTTATTTGCTGTTGTTAAGGATAAAGGATGCTCCACAAATGATTGAATTTGGGGGTTGAATATTTTTGACATGACATTTGTGGAGAGAATTAGTTATTTTTAATTAAATAATTTGGGTAAACTGAACTCTTTGTTCTCAAAATCACTCAAATGTGTATTAAAAACTTTGACTGTTTACTGAGGTTTTAGTTGATGTATCACCAGAATGTATTGCTGGTCAGGGGGGTTGAATAATTTCGATTACAACTGTACATATATATATAAGTAGAGAGAGAGAGAGAGAGAGAAAGAGAGAGAGCATTAATTAATCTTTGTTAATAAAAATACATTTGTTCAATGTTAGTTCAATGCATTAACTAATGTTATCTAATACAACTTTTGATTTAAAAAATGTATAACTATATGTTTTAATTAACATTAACTAAGATTAATAAATGCTGTAAAATTATTATTCATTGTTAGTTCATTGTAACTAATGTTAGCAAATGGAAACTTATTGTAAAGTGTTACCAAAATTTTTTTCAAGTAAGACAATAATATAGTGCCTTGTGTTTTTAGGGTAGTTATGGAAGCAGATATGCCTTTCAGGCTAAAAGAGCTGACAGATCTACAGCCAAATTGGAAGGGAAAAAAAAAAATAAACAAAGCCAAGGGAAAAAAAATAAAAAATGGGCAGAGGAGATTATAACCAACTCAGAAAAAAGACTGAATGTGCAAACTGATGGAAAAGATAGATGGGGATGTGCCTCAGTTTATTTTTAACCTCTAAAATAAAAAGCACACGCTCCTGCTCTGCAAATAGATACCATGTGGTCAGGTTTTGTATGGTTTCCATGCGTAGCATCAAGAAACCAACATTTCTTTCCAAGAAACTCAGAGGATAGTCTGAAAAGAGGGTCACACAGAACATTGTGTGCAGCTCAGAGAATCAAACCATCTTCTACCTGTTCTTCTCAGTCATTCACACATTTCCCCCTTTGGCTACACTCTCTCAAACTCCACTTGATCTTAACTTCACCCAGCAATGTGTAAATTTTCCATCTGTACTGCACAAAGAAATACCAAAACTGGACAACACGAGCCTATTCACAACAATTGAAGTCCAGGAACAGTAAACAAATCTGGAATATTTTTCAAGCAGAAATCTGCTTCTTCATTTCAAAATATTTGTATGTTTTCATTTTATGTTTCAAGTAAAATATAATTTATCACAATAAACCTCTGAATATTTGTCTGAAACTACACATTGTTACAGCCAGTCAGTAATTAGACTGATTTAAGTTTCACTAATCTTTATATTGGTTTCAAAAAGTGCACATAATAATGGTTTGTGTGAAATGGAACAGATGCAATTAGGCAGATTGGTAGAGTTTTATGAGATTTAAAAATCCCAAGTGACCTTGTGCATCCAAGTTGTTGCTCTGTCTCAGTCTCCCATTCTCCAGATGGACCGCTCAGTAAAGACGGCTTTCACTGCCAGAATTCCCCAGGAATTTAAAGGGAACAAAACGAAAGAAGAGACAACAGAAGCAAGTCCTGAGGGGGAGAGCAATGACATCCGTGTTTATGTGTGTGTGTCGGGGGGGGGGGGGGGGGGGGCACTAACCTCCTTAAGGCTACTGCAAACACTGCAGGAGCCAAACACCGCCAATGGAGAGAATTAGATCGTATTGCCTTTCTTTCTTGCAGGTCCAGCATACTCGCTCTCAAAGATAAATTCAACTAGAGCTGTCGTAAGGGTTTTGGGCCAGTTGGATCCATTAAATGTGCCTTTTTACTGCCAAGTGTCTGGGGGTGGGCTACCCACAAAAATGTTGTCCCATGGCCTGTAAATTCAAGTGATGCCGCCAAAATGCAAAAACATTTTGATCCATCAAACAGCATTTAAAAATCAAAAGTTCACACTTTTAATGGGGTTTTGCAGGATAGTCACTTGAACTCCAGGGGCCAAGGACAAAATTTCTTACATTTTCCCCCTTAAAGATGGCCCTGCTTTTGGAAACTTACAAATATTAGCAGTCACTCCTATTAAATTCATATTTCTTTAAATAACACACAGATATTACCAGAATAAATCATTCTAATCAGAGTGAGCTATGATAAATTTTGTTTTCATGTCTGAGAATTAACCATTTTCTAAGAAAAATGTAAAGCTCCATTATGCATCATACTCCGAGTTAGAACAGAGTATTTCATCATCAATCAAAGTTGCAATGTCTCATAAAATGCTGATAATTTTCCTAGTTGTTCACATCAAAGCACTGAGTTATGACTTCAATCACAAACAAGGAGGCATTGCAGGCGGGCATGAACAATGCAGAGTATCTTGGCTGAAGCAACGCATGAGTCTGAGCTCCATCCCTGAAGCCTTCAGAATTTCCACTGAATCCATCAACAGTGCAAATGAATAGGCATCTAATGTCAGATTATCAGATTCATCAGCCAAACAGATTTATGTATTTGTTCTTGCTGGGTGTGGTCTTTTAGATATGTACCGGTCAAGGCCTTCTAGCTGGCCTTCAGTGACGCAATCACGCACTGAGTGATGGACGTAATTCGAAAGCAAAGAGCACGAGACAAGACCTAGCTGACAGAGTTGGCTGTCATTATTGCCACTATCGCCATTGAGAAAGAGATCCTTATAGATTTAAAAACCCGAGATGTTGTGCATGATCGTGTGCTTGATTTATTTATTATACAGGAAAGGAGGACTGATTTTCACTTCAAGTAAATTGGTAAGTGCTATTTGTATTGTTATAGCAACATTTCTAAGTGTAAATTAGGCATTCAGTGTCTTTTCAAGTTTTGAAAAGTAACCGAGTACCCTGACGAAACAAAATGTATTGCAAGCGACATTTAAATTACAAATATGATTAGATAGCTTTTTCCAGGCATTGAAAAACTCCTTGGTAGATTCATATGAAAAATTATAATATTTGAATGTCAGTTCAGGAGATGTGTCCAACTCTTATTTAATAATGTACTTCACAAAACAATCATGCTGCAGTTAAAATTAGGCTGGCTTGAGCATTCAGCGTCTTTTCAACTTTTGGCTTTCGTGCATGAACGTGTTTTTATAATGTCAATTGGTGATATTAGGTGGCTGCGACGAAATGTATGATGTCCATAGGGCGTCTTGTTAATTGTGGAACAGTGTTTTCAATTGCACTGAAGGCCTAGACTAAAAATGCACGGGTCACCACTGGATGTTAGGCAAAATGTTAGCCCTAGTCATCTTTAACTGCCAATGCAGTTTAGTTTCTCTTTAGTGTCACATTTATCACTCCAATATTGAGTAGACATACAATGTAATAATTGCTCAGTAAAGATATGGAATGACCTGCACAGTTGTTTAGACCAAAAAGTCCATTAAAGTACATGACCACAATCATTTTATCTCATCAGTGTGGGTTTCCAAATATCGAATCAGAGGGAACAGCAGAGAGATGTGCACTAACCTGCTCATGGTACTCAATGCCCATGCTGAGTGTGTTAATGAGAATGGCGATCATTATTCCTCTTCCAAAGTACTTGCTGTCCACAATCTTGCGGAAAGTGTCACACACCAGCCTCCAGAAAAGCACCACCTTCGCTACCCGAGCTCCTAATGCAAACTTCTTCTTCCTGTTGGGATCTCTGCTGTCCCGATAATGGGCATCCTGAGTGAACTCATACACGCCCTCACTGTCAGAGTCTGCCGTCTCATTCCCATCCATTCCCTCTGAGTCATTGCCCATCGATTTAGCACAATACGGACATGTCTCGGGGTCAAAGGTCAAAGTGGTGTCCAAGTTTGTGCAACTGCAGTTTGTGGGGGTATCCTTGCAGATGATCTTGCCTGAAATTCATAAGAAACATATAAGAGAAAATTACAAATATAGCTAATATCCAAACGTTGTTTTTTCACTGTATAGTCGTCCCCACACCAATCTTAAGATTTTGTATTTATGTACCCAATAGATCTTGGTATGTAAGTATGTGCAAGTGTTTTTAAAGGTAATTATCTGATTTATCTACTTTATTTTTCATTTTATTGATCTGATTTATACAGTGGGATCCAAAGTCAAAATCTGGGATTCAAAATCCATTTTAAACCTGTAAATAAACAGAAAGTTTTAGAATTTTGAAAACAATAAAACAAAGAAATGTTATGACATAAAATGAATAAGAAACACTTAAGATTCTGCGCTATTCACATCTTTCTCCACAGGAAGCTGAAAAATTTGGGAAGATATGGGGTGTACATGTTTTCTTTAGTGCTGGCTCAGGTAAGAGCAGGGGAGTCATTACATTGATAAGTAAACATCTAAAATTCAAATGTCTCAAACATATTAAAGATATATTTGGAAGAGTCATTACTGTTTTAGCAGAAATTCTGGGGCAAAGGTTGATTTTGGCTAATATTTACGCACCTAACACTGATGATCCAAGCGAGTGTAAAAATTACCATCCAATTTCCCTGATCCAGCTAGACATTAAAATATTGTCAAAAGTTTTGTCTAATCGATTAAGTAAAGTTATGACATCTCATATACATATAGATCAGGTGGGGTTTATTGATAGATTTATGATGGTGGGAGGTGTGGCGCATAAGCTTCTGCTTTTTGCAGATGATATTTTATTATTCGTCTCCGACCCTACTAGATCTATGCCTTGCCTCCACAGAATCATTCATTCTTTTTCTAAGTGCTCAGGATACAGATTTAATTGGTCTAAATCCAAAGCTTTGGATCTGACAACGTAATGCCCAGTAACAGCTTTCCAGCCGGGCACCTTCCAGTGGCCCAAACAGGGCATTAAGTATTTGGGTATTTTATTCCCAGCAAATTTGTCTGATTTAGTTAGAGTTGTCTGATTTAGTCAGATACTCTGACCCAGTCTTCTGGGCATAACAATTTGACCCTTGTCAAAGTCACTCAGGTCTTTACTCCTGCCCATTTTTCCTGCATACAGCACCTTGACTACGAGAACTGATTGTTCGCTTACAATCTAATCTACCCAGACCTTGACATGTGGCCTTGGTAGGAGATGATCAACGTTATTCACTTCACTATTTATTTTTATTTATTTTTTAAGTTTTGATGTTGTGTCTAGTTAAAAGTATTGTAAAATACTTCAAATTTCTAACCGATATTTGTAATTTCCCATTCTAAACTACTGTGTCTCACATTCAGTTCAAGTAACTGTAAAAGTCAATTTACCTGGAGGATCTTGTGTCTCTACCAGGCACTGTGAGGTGCTGATAGGAGTTGGGGGGATGTTTAGGTTGGTAAGGATACTAGCTGTGCAGCTGCCTCCTCCTGGCTCAAGGATTCTTTGTCTGAGCTGCTCTAATGCCAGAGATGACTGTAACGTGGGATAGTTCTTATGGACTGGAGCTGCAAATGGCACCGAATTCCTCTTGTATGTCTGGAGCACTGTGGGAAAAGGTGATGGCCCACAGCGCAGCAGCTCGAGATGGTCTGGAGTGTGAAAGACACTGTTCAGAGATTCGGCACTGGCGGGACCCAGTGACACCGAAGATGGAGAGCAGCAGTCCTGCTGAGGGATAATAACAGGGAGCATTAGATGGCCAGACTGGGAGCTAGTGTCCACATCAGTTCGGACACTCCCATTGCCCAAATGGTAGTGGTGGTGAAGGTGATGGTGTTGATGATGCAAGACATTGCGAATGGACCCCTGCCGCTGCTTCTGCCGACGTCTTTTAGTGGGTGGTGGTTCCAACGGTGGAGAGGCACAGACCCTGAGGCCTGCCAGGCGACCGGCAGCCCGGATGAGGTGTCCGATATGCCTGCTGGCTTTGCGAATTATGTGGACCAGGTACTTCAGCAGCTCGTCATAACAGCTTCCTGGCTCGGAGAAGCTATTAAGAGTGCTGGCGTTGGACCTGAAGCGTACTCTCTGCTCCTTCATAAGCTGACTCTCCCTTTGCTTGGTCTCAGAGAATTGCGTCGCTATGACAACTAAACAAAGGTTGATCATGAAGAATGAGCCCACCTGAAAAACAGCAGAGGGAGCAAAGTAGACCATGAACCGAGAGTGCTTCTCTACTCATTAACAATGTTGTTACTGTAACAATAAGAAAAGATGGCATGGTAAAAATAGAAGCCATAAAATCAATTGTTATTTTCTGTACTGAGATTACCAGTTAACATGAATCAAAATGAATAGATTGCACAGTCAGGGTAACTGCACATTTAACAGGGATAATTTCAATAAATATGTTGTACAACAGTGAAGGCTATGTTAAATGCCCCTATATGTACACAACATGGCCAAAATTATGTGGACAGCTCATTCTAATTTATACGTTTGGCTATTTTAACTGCTCTTTCCTTAGACAACCATTTAAAGAATGGGTTTCCCAGAAGAGTGAAAGCTGTTAAAACAGCAAAAGGAGGATAACCTCCCTATTAATGCCCATTGTTTTCAAATTAAATGTTAACAAACACATTTCTAGGTGAGGTGTTCAGCTGTCCACATAATTTTGGCCCTGTTGTTTATGTACCTTGTTGATACCAATAATAAGCCTCAGTCAGAATCATTATGTGTCGAGTGACATGGAACGCATTTCATTCATTCCATTTTATCATAGAAATCATTTTGTCAAGGCTACACAAAACATAATTCATTGCATATGTTCTGAACATATTACTTTTTCTTCAAAAATGTATTGCTGACTATTAGAAAATGTAATCTTTTGGAGATGATCCTCTTGTTCTTTTTCTGCGAGCTATCTTAGCCTGTCTGAGCCAGAGTAACAGTAAGTCTTATCAATGAGAGTGATAGTCTTAAAAAATGTGCCCTGGCCAGCCCAGCTCAGCTCAAAGCCACTCACTATGATCAGGAGGATGAAGTAGATGAAATTGTAGAAGGAGTGAGCATCCATAACAAAGTACATGATGTCCACCCATCCCTCCAGAGTAATAACCTACAGGAAAGAAGAATAGAGAAGAGGGATTCAAAGCAGCTTATATGCATTTTGTTCAGTAAAATGCTATTTAAAATAAAAAGCTTTTGCTATGATTATAAATAGGGATAGGCCGATATCCAAGCTATAGGGCAGGCTGGTTCTTTGGATGATACCTGGCTACTGAGATATCAGCATCAGCTCATAAAATAAGTCAGTTACAAAATAAATCAATAAACTTAAACGGTTCTCTGGAATACTTGTTTCGGATTGGTCAATTACAGCATTCTGCAGACAAATATTTTTTTTTATAATGAACCCTAAACAGTATATTTGACCGCTGTCCCTTGCAACCAGTCTATTATTAGTATAATGTCTCTCATAGCAATCTGCAATCTCTTTGTTCTCCCATGATTATTTCACACACCAAAATCTATTTATTTACTTAGTTGTTAGAAATCATGCAATAAGCAAAATGCCTTTGTAATAAATGTCTTTTTAGTGATTAAAAAGTAATCAGTGAGTAAATATTATGAAAAATTAGTGTTAAATTAAATACAGTAATTTTGTTTACATTTTCTATTTGTTATCATTAAATTGCATTATATACTGTATATCAGCATAATATCTGCCACCGGCACTCCTGCTCTACCAATATCGACATATTGGTCTTTTTAATTACGGATATGTCACAAACAGTGACATGGAAACTGAGACCTGTGGAAATACATGTATCTATGATTGAATGCACCTGTGATTATTTTTTGGTTCTGAATGCCTGATGATTCAGAAAGGACAGATATCTCTGAGCTGTTATGCTCAAGGGGGAACACCCTACCCAGCCTCCATTCCTCTCTCCCTTTGATTAATCTGTCACAGATTAGGGGAGAAGCAGGGGAAGGCAAAACCGGAAAGGCACTTTGCATGCTACTTGCAGGGCAATTTGGGAGTGCTAGCAGGATGAGGAGCTGTTAGACAGTTAATTAATTTTTAGATGCTGAAAATTAAGCACCTAGCTACAGAATTGGCTGCTTGCAAAAGGAAGATTAAGACATCAAGCCCTTCCAGAGTTTAGTACATGACAGTCTCCTAAATATTTAATAGATTCCTATTTTATTTTGTTATAAACATGTGAAAAGTGGTTCTATTGAGGGTGAGGATGAGACTTCCTTTTATTTCAATCTGAGATTAAAATCAGTGGGTGCATACTGTAAGATGCAGAATAATTAAAACCGTATCAGCCTTTTGTGATAAAAAAACAAACAAACAATTAATAGAGACAGCTGATCCCTGCCACTGTCTCTATTAACTCTGAAAGAGCTAATCCAAAATCCCAGTGCAAATATTGAGCTTCGATATTTAAATGCATGGTCAAGTGTCAGCAAGTGAAATTGAAGTTTTGTAAGCACATAAAAATTTGTGGTCAGTCTCAGTTTGGGTCAATTTTGAGGTGGAATTAAAAGTGTCAACATTGGTTTAAAGTCTTTAACGACAAAAATATCTATTTTCTAAATAAATATTTTTGTCTGGCTTTCCAGTAAAAATATCTAAACATCCAAAACTGCATTAAGTTATCTTGAATTGCATTTATTTAGCAAATATACCATTAGCAAATAGCTTCTTTTTTTTCTTCTTGCTTTAGGCATAAACCTCACTACACTTTGTTAGAATAGTGATTAAAACAAGAAAATATATTCACCAATGGTGTTAGAAAAAAAAAAAAAAATTCAAGATACTGAATATTCTATTAAAAAGATATATTATGTATGTAATTTTGCTTCTCAAGTAAATGTATCTTGTTTTAAAAATGTTAATATTTATTTTTTCTGGAAATAAGACAAGTTATTATTTTTTGCAGTTTTGATGGCTGTGAAGCCATATTTTTAACATTAAATTGCAACTCTAAATTGCTAAAGCATTCTAAAACTATTTTGTCTATAGCCTATAACCTTATTTGTATAAGTCGCATCATCACCAATACCTTTCTTGGGATTATAGAAGACAAGCATCACAACAGACATTAACCTGAAAGATGGCAATCCAGGCATAACCAATGTTGTCAAAGTTTATGGCCCCCTTGAAGGGATTAGCCTCTCCAGCAGAGCAGTTGGTGTAATATTGGTTCCAGTTGACACAGGTGGTGTTGTCTGTGCTATTGTAAGCTGCCATGTCCAGCTGGCATTGTAGGCCCTCCTCGTGGAGTATCGGGATGGAGTTGCACAGACGCATGCCATTCTCCCGTGGTTGAGAACAGATGAATGGGTTTTCATCATCGTTCTCTGTGTGGTAATAGTTGTGCAGGTCTAGACTGGTAGGACTGGAACAAAAGATAACATAAAACACAAAGAATACTTAAAAGTAAAGTTCACCCAAAAAAAAAAAAAAAAAGAAAAAAAAAATCTGTAATCATTTAATGACCCTCATTTTCTTCCAAACCTGTATGACTTTCTTTCTTCTGTGTAACACAAAAATAGATGTTAAGAAGAATGTTAGCCTTAGTCACAATTTGCTTTCAATGCATCATTCAATGAAAGTGAATTGTGACTGAGGCTTACATTTTCCCAAATGTCTCATTTGTCACTTTGTTTCATGGAAAAAGGTAAATTATACAGGTTTGTAACAAATTGAGGGGGAGTAAACAATGATAGAATTTTCATTTTTGGGCAAGATTTTTTTTTTTTTTTTTTTCATTTTGTTTGCAGATCAACAATAATCAATAATGCCTTGTTAAGTCAGGTTTAAGTGTAGGAGTGGACACCTAGAAATCTTGAAGAATTGTATATCTTGTTACCAAATTGATTTTTTGGTGAAATATTGAGCAAACTTGTATTTTATACTTATTTTTGTTCCTTTTTAAGATGTACTGCATAGATATATTTACAAAGTAACACAACTCATGCAGATGATTTTAGTCAAGGGGGGGGGTTTGGATGGGCGGGGAAGGGTGGAACGTTGTTACGGACCATGCGTGACACGGACGCGTTAAGCCATTGCGCATCGTCTCCAGGATGCGTGCGGGGTCCGAGTTGGGGTATCAAAGCTCATTTTTGGGGTGGCATCACATTTGAGACAGAACAACTGATTAAACTGACTGTTTATCTATGCCTCACAGCCTTGTTTTTATTCGTGTCAATTTAAATATCAACAGATTACAGTGCTCTCTGATATGGTTTCTCCTAGATTTGGGAAAACACCAATTTAAGCCCTTGTCAGGCTGAGGGGAGATCAGTGTTAACTATCTCCAGAGGAGAAGCGCTTGAGCAAGGCCTAGCTTTAATGGCATTTGGCTCTGACAGTGGATAATTGGGCTGACTGTCAACACAAATTCACCTCAGAGAAAAAGTGTCATGGCAAATTAGCTGCACAAGTACCTTCAATTACCACTGGGACAAATCCTAGCCTCCCAAAGAACCCTGCCCCTAGAAATATTTATTTCTTAAGAGTAATTTAACAGTTTAAGACTGTCTTAATGTTACATAATCGCCGCTGCTAGCCAATCTCCGTGAGGCAGTTGATTCCTTTAGCACGTTGTGTTAGCCAGGCCATGTATCCATAAGGTCTAATTCCTGCTCTCAAAGCAATGATAGCTGTGATGTTTATGGAGCTAGATAATAAAAAAATAAAAAAAGAATTAATTAATTGCTGAAAATGAATAGAAGCACATGGGAGGAAAATTATTAGGATCCCATTAGCTAATTTTTATCACTCATTAAGCATTAAGTACAAGATGGTGTCCACTACAGGTTTACGCTGTTCTTACATTTTAAATCTAGTAGAGGGGTTGTGGTCGACACCACAATAACAATGAGTGTGTAGCAAAGTGTTGACAGCAAATAAAGGCATTGCCATCTCTGTAAAACTTCGCAAAGGCAACACTAAAAAAACAAAATGTCTTTTTTAGCTGACCTCAAACTAAACACCTGAATATATTTAGTGCCCTGAAATTTGGCAAGTAAGGACTAGTTGTTCTCCGCTGATAACTTTTTCATGCATAGTCCTTTATTGTTTTTAGTTCTCTTTTCTACTGACCAATAAAATTGTGTTTAAATAGACCTGGTGTTGTAATTTGGCCTCCCATCATTACAAAAATGTTTTCATATTATAAACCTTCTTTTGAGGCCAAGGCAATTAAACTCACAGGGAGAAGTTTTCAGGGAGAAAGCAGCGGTTGCGAAGGAGTCCGGCCCATAACTGAACCCCAACAATCCCAAAGATGAAGAAAACAAAGAAGCAAAGCAGCAACACATTGCCCAGCATGGGGAGAGTGTCCAGCAGAAGCGTCACCAAGATTCTCATGCCTGCAACACAATGAAAGAGAAAAAGTAACATTATTTCATCCCTCACAAACACAAATATACACACAGAAACGATGTTTTAATAAAAAGATACTACCACAAGCATATTGCTCTCATAAAACATATGAAATTATAGCTGTGTGATGCACTGAACACACTATTCCCTTCACATTTATGAGGGCTCATTGTAAACCTACAGTACAAATGTTTATATGGCCCAGTAAAATTCTCTGTCCACCGAGTTCTGTGCACTATTCCAGTTTTCAGACACTGCTGCATGGCTTTTACAATATATCTGCCCTGTGTGACCCCACAATGCCAGCTGACTGGAGCATAAATTATGAAAATAATTTCCTGTTAAGGGTTTGGCGGGTAATTTTGTGGAGCAGGGTCCAAGCCGTGCTCCCTGGCAGCCGCCAGTCTGTGGGTTATAACTGTGGCCGGCTGTAATTTTCACATTTGGAGGAAGAGTGAGTGGCGATAAGCTGTGAGGCATCAATGCCAGCCAAAAATAATTAATAACAATGGACAATAAATGTATTCTTCTCTGATGAGATGCCCTGATGGAAAGAAAAAAAATATTTAATGGTAGGGAAATGAAGAAACGCAGTCAAGTTTTATAAGTGTTTACCAGTGTGTATTTGTTTACTTGTAATTAGGAAACAGCGAGTTCCGAATGACAATCAAGGTCTCTGAAATTCTGAGCTTTTCTTCCAATTATGAGGTGTTTCTCGTGGATAATCCACTGAACTGAGATTTCTGAACAGAAAATCACTTCCAAACTTCGGTCATTAGTGACTCCAAATGACTGTGGAGTTCACCCTAGTACAGCAATTCAGCTAAACTTGCAAAGTCAGGGCTTAACAAGCCCTGAATCAGTGACAGTGGCACAGATCTGTGTCCCTTTCAAACTCAGAGGTAACTTCTCATAGGGAGGTGCATTTCCTGGAGAAAAATAATCTTCACGAATCATGGTCCTTTAAGAAGCATCATAAATGGAATGCCAGGGCATCTGAGTTTCCTTTTAAAGGAATATTATGAGTTCAATACAAGTTAAGCTCAATCAAGAGCATTTGTGGCAAAATGCTGATTACTACAAAAATAATTTTTACTTATTTAATTGCAACTTCTATCACACTAAATTCATATTAACACATACAGTATATGTAACACATCTTGTGGCTATACTTTTGAAACAGTGTTTATTTAATGTTTATGGACTGGCCCCATTCACTTCCATTGTAAGTGCCTTATTGTAACTGTGATTTTTGCTTTTTGTTAAATAAACGAGGGGTGAGACAAAATTATTTTTGTGATAACCAACACTATGCTACAAATGCTGTTGATTGAGCTTAACTTGCATTGAATCTGGAACATTCCTTTCATGGAGATATGATAAAGGACTGTCTGAGTAGAAGATGTTGACTATAGTCTAATTTTCTTAGTGAATATTACCTCAGCATTTGTTTTTTCCAAACTGTTTAAAATATAGAAAATCTGCTGATAATATAAATAGGAGCACTCCAAATCTGTTCCCTGAAAAGTGTTAAGACTGATATGTTGTTCATTGCCTGATTTGCAAAAATGTTAGCAGAAGAATATATAGCCAACAGCTAACAGAGCCAAAACAACCCAATATTTAATCAAACTCTTCTACTAGGGGCACCAAATGGACTGGCAAAAATACTGCAATATTTCCATATAACTCCAATAATTCAAAAAGTTTCCCAATGACTTATCTCGTCCCTTTCCGTCGCACCCACCAGCTTCTATTTTTTGGACAATCAGGTAGTCCCTCCCCAAACTCACATCACTGCCAGATGTTCACCTGTCAGACTGCCCAAACAAACAAAATATGAATGGCTTACTTAGAACTGTCTCTGTAAATTAAAGTGGGAAAGGAGAAAGTATTTTAACTTCAGTAAATTACACAATTCCATTTAAATAATTATTTCACCATGTCAAATCCTCAAATCCTTTTCTATATCTACCACAGATATGTAGTCATTGCAAAACCAGTCAATCCATATTTTCCTTATCACCACCCTGACACCTAGCTAATTTTCCAGGAAAAGTTGTTTCCCTGCTGCCTTATTTGACCCTGCTATGTCAGTCATATAGCATTTTACTAATGCAAAGATCTTTCTCTGTAGGTGGCTAAACTCATTTATGACTCCTTCTAAAAAAAGATTATTTAGAGGAGAGAGTATTCCCCAAGGCAAAACTTTAAATACCCTGCCAGAGCTGTTCTATTCTATTGAAAAGAGAGCCATAACTGTATTATGAAGAAAACCCCTGGGATAGCCTGCCCTTTGGAGTCTTCCACATCCACAAAACAAGCTCAATAACAAAGCACAGGGGAAAACAGGGATCATAACCAGGCCTTCAATTTATTTCTCATAAGCTTCCACAGATAATAAGAGAGCAGCTTCTTGAAAACTGCAAAAACACAGAAGCCTATTCCACTGCTCTATGGCTGTATCAATTCAAACACACAAGGGTGTTGATATTTGGCAAGAGACTAAACTACAGATAAGAGAAACTCAATCTTCTTAATACTTATTCAATAAAGTTTGTCAAAGTACAAGGCTCAACTCTCTGATTTCATTCTTGCATTAAGCAAAGCTTATTGAAGAGTGCAGGTGAAATGAATGGCCTGATGTTAAATAGATGACTTAAAAATAATGTTATCACGCATTGATTTATATCTGAAAATTGCCAGGTTTCTATTATTCATCCTTTCCACAGGTTACTAATCCTTTGTACCAGACATCAATTGCATAATATTTCATTCAGCTTGCTCAATCGTAGTTTGATTGTAGCTGGTCTTTTAATAAGTAAGATTGTAGTTCAACTTCACACCCCATACAAAAAAGGAATGAACTCACTAAACAGACGTTCCACTTTTGTGTGCAGTATTTAAGTACAAAAAACAGTGTCTTACTTACTAACCACCTGCAAAAATTAAACCCAAAAATTAAAATTCTGTCATCACTTACTGATGTCACCCCCTTGTTTTTCCAAATCTGCATGACTACATGATGTTATGCAAAATGCAAATTTTGCATATGTTGTGCATATGTTTCTTTATTTGTATTATATTACTGACTGTCTCTGCTTGGACACCGAAACACCCCTGTTGCGGCCACCAAAGCACACAAACAACTGCTCTGACTTACGCTATTGGCTAGCACGGTCAACATAAACCCGCACAGCCCATACTGGGCATAGAATATGTAGCCTCTTATGCTCCTCTAATTCAAATGGTGGAGGAGAAAAGGACTGCAAATTAATAATCTACAAGCAAAAGGACGTAGAGATGACTTTAGGCAAATATCCCAAACGAGGTCTCAGCACGATCTTAGATAACCCTGGTGCAAAATCCATGCTTAAGCGATTGATCGACAGGGCATGCAAATTAACAACCCTCTTAAATGATGCCAATGCTAATAACAGGGCCGTTTTAAGAGTCAGAAATGTATCAAATATTGATGTTAAAGGCTCAAACGGAGCAGCCGAGAGTGACTGTAACACCATAGATAAATCCCATAAAGGGATGCAGACGGGATGAAAAGGTCTAAGCCTGCGTGCTCTGCGCATAAAACAAGAGACAAGGGAATGTCTTCCAATAACTCCATTCACCAGCACATGCTCAGCCGCTATAGTGGCCACATACACTTAAGCGTTGCTGGGGTAACCATGGCCCCAAAACCCTCTTGCAAAAAAATCCAGCACTGAACCAACTGGGCAGTGGACTGGATCCTCACGCTGCGCACCAAGAGGCAAAAATACGCAATTAAAACGTGTATAACCTTCTCGTTGACGAAAATCTAGCATTTAAGATGGTATCAACCACAGTGGGGGATAAACCATCATTCAAAAGAGGGCCCTGTTGAGGGGCCAAACCCACAATTTCCATAACTCAGGCCGGGGGTGCCAAATGCTGCCCTGCGCCTGAGACAACATGTCCATTCTGACTGGAATCTCCCAAAGCATTCTCTCCAGGAGAGAGACCAGAGTTGAAAACCATATTTGAAATGGCCAATACAGTGTCACTAACAAAAGCCAAACACGGTCCTCCCGAAACCTCTGCAGAACCGAGTGAAGCAGGTTGATCGGTGGAAACACGTTAAGATGCCCTGTCGGCCATTGATTCGCCAGTGCATCAATGCCCAGTGGTGCTGGGGGTGCGAGAGAAAACCAGAGTGGGCAGTGTGATGTCTCGCTTGATGCAAACAGGTCCACATCTGCTCTGCTGAACCTCATCCATATTTGTTCTACAATCTGCAGGTGTAATGTCCATTCTCCAGCCATCAGAACCTGTCTGGACAGAAGATCCACATCAAAATTCAACCGGCCCGGAACATGTACTGCTCGTAGAGACAGCACATTTTCCTGTGCCCACAGAAGAATGTAATGTACCAGCCTTAGCATGGCACGATAGCGCACCCCTCCCTGACATTCGATGTAGCCATCAACTGTTGTCCAATCGGATGAGGACATGACTGCCCCGAATTATATTTAGGCATAATGACTATTGTCCTGAAGTGTGCTTACAGCAGGAACGTGTACAGAAAAAAAAATAATAATTCCTGGTGTTTTAAGGGAAAGTGTATGAACATTGGGGAAGAGCACTTGTGCTTATTGTACATCAAATTTAGTTATGTCTGTCCCAAAACTCTTGGCCATAGGGACAGAGGAAGAATTCAATCAGGCAATTATAAAAAGAGGTCACTGAATGTATCAACAGTAGAGGACACAAGATAAACCATCTTCCCTAGCATTAGAATGGGGAAAAATTTGTTAACATGGGAGGAACTGAGGGCAAGCAGGTTTGCCACAATGACCCCAGCATTTATTATGGGGAAAACAGCGTTTGACATTTATGAGAGTGTGATTCGTGAACACTTGTGCTTATTATACACTGAAATCTGTTATGTCTGTCCCGAGACCCTTGGCTATGGGGACAGAGGCTGAATTTGATCAGGCAAATGTATTTACAGAAGAGAATGCCAGATAGCCCATCTTCCCTAGCATTAGATCGGGGAAGAATGTGTGAACATGGGAAAGAAATTAACATTATTTTTTTTTATTTTTTTTATTTTACTCGCTCCCCAGCATGTCGTGGGGGAAAACTGAGCCATAACCTACCTTTGATAGGAGAATTTTGATACCAATTGGCCTACATAGATGATTTTTATACCAATTTGCTTCCATAGATATTTTCATACCAGTTAGCCTCCATAGGACAATTTTTGATATCAGTCTGCCTCCATATAGAAATTATGACCCAATGGTTTCTTTTTTTTTTTTTTTTCTGATTAACAGATTTATTGATTCATACAATTAACAAAGAAAAGCAAAACATATATTCACAGAATCAACATTTAACCCTCACTATCAACCCTCCCAACCCCCAACCCCACCCTGACCCTCAACAAACATCCCTGTGGTCACACATGTGTATAAACACAAATAAATAAATATTATATATATATATATATATATATATATATATATATATATATATATATATATATATAAAATCACACACATTTAAAACTATACTTCTCTCTCCACTGCCCCTTCCCGAGAGCCCCCCAAGAACACCAAATAGCTGCCCCACTTCCCATCAAATGAATCCAAGTTCCCAGCTCTCTACATGACATCTCCTCGAATGCCACCACCCTCCCCATCTCTGTGCACCACTCACGAAACGAAGGCGCTCCAGCCGACTTCCATCCCCTTAGAACAATCTGTCTGCCGTTCATAACACTGGTTAGGACCCAATTTTTTATGTGTTTATCCCCTATTTTGATGACTGCACCATCACCTAAAATACAGAGTCTGGGGCAAAATGAAATTTGAGTGCCCAATACATCACACTTAAAACTCTGAACCTGCTACAAAAATCTATTCTAGAGTAAATCTTATGGACTGATTTCTTATGAAAAAATGTATAGTCCCTACTAGATGAGTTTAAAAGTCTCCAAATATCTGTAAGACCAAGATTTTTACACATCCTGTGAAGCGACAATGTTGCTCTAGGGGGCTTGCACACTATTGCTTCACTATGATCAAGGACTGAGTCAATCAAAAGATTAAAGTTTCCTCCTAATATTATATCATGAGGGGTGACAGCTTGCAACATCCCTTCAAGATCTATAAAAAAGCCCTGATCATCAATGTTAGGTGCGTAAATATTAGCCAAAATAAGACTTTGCCCCTGAATTTCTGTTAAAACCATGACTCTTCCTAATTTATCTTTAATCTGTTTGAGACATTTGAATTGTAGATGCTTACTTATCAGCGTAATGACTCCCCTGCTCTTACTTGAGCCAGCACTAAAGAAAACATGTCCACCCCATATCTTCCCAAATTTTTCAGCTTCCTGTGGAGAAAGGTGCATTTCTTGAAGAAACACTATATCATATTTTTTATGCTTAAGAAGAGAAATAACCTTCCTTCTTTTTATGGGGTGCCCCAACCCATTCACATTCCACGTGGAGAGAGACAATCCACTCATATTAACATTTGACATTTTGACATATGATAAAAAATAGATTGTGTCAAAAACCAAATTATAAAGACCACATTCCAACATTAGTGCAACATTCAAACCCCGAACCGAACAAACAGAAAAAAGAGAAACGTGCGCATTAACCCTGCACAAGACAGCGCCAACTGGTGTCCATCCCTCTAAACTCAAACAGTCCATGTATGCCTATGAGAGCCCCTGCGACAACTTTGACATCGGATGTTTCTATACAAATGTTGTGAGACAGAATTACACAACAAAAAATAATCTATAAAATAAACTCCAGCCAACAGGTAGAATAAACACAAAGAACATGTAGATTCATCCACAAAACTATCCCGAAGGTGTGTTACTCCACAAAACAAACTCCAATCAATTGGAGGCATAAGAACAAAGAGCGTGCAGATTCATCCACAAAGCTGTCCCGAAGGAGTGTTACTCCACAAAACAAACTCCAGTCGCTAGGCGGAACCAGCACAAAAAGAAACAAAAAAGGCGCTCAGTTTCCTTGAACAGTCAAGTGAGGTTCAGTGAGTTGGTCCACTCGGCTGCAACATGAGTACCACAAAATAACTTACTGCATTGACTTTATGAAGGACATCACATGCTGTGGGCATGTGAATGTTTTACAGCCATCCTTAGCATCTATTCTCAATTTGGCCAGGAATATCAGTGCAAAAGTGACCTTCCGTTGATGTAAGAGTTTCTTGCATTCCTTGAATCGATCACGTTACTCTCGTCTAATTCGCAAAGTCTAGGAACAAGAAAATGCTGTGGTTCTTCCAAAAAAGCCTTCCTTTACTCCTCGCCTTGCATCACACAAGCTCTTTATCCAATGATCTCAGAAATTTGGCCAGAATTGATCGGGGCCTGTCTTCCTCAGCGGATCGCCGAGCCAGAACCCTGTGAGCTCGCTCGATTTCCAGCTTATGGCCTGTTCTGTCAAGCAGATTTGGAAAGAGCCGTCCAGGAATTTCACCATATCCTGAGCCTCTTCGGCCTTTATTCAGACATTATTCTGCCGGCTACGGTTCTCCATGTCCCCCAACTTCTCCCAGACATGCTCCAAATCCAATTTGGTCGCTAGCGGATTAGCAGATAATTCCCTCTCCGATAACTCCAGATAATCGATCCGTTTTCCGACATCCCCCACACTTGTAACCACCTCAGAGAATTTCATCTCCATGGCAGTGATCAATTGACATATTACAGTAAGATCCTCCAAGTCAGCAACGACCTTCGTCAGCATTGCTGTTCACACATCCGATCCTTGTATGGCGTCACGTGACTCTGACCCAATAGTTTCTTAAACAGAAACTACAATCCAATCCCTACATAAATTATGACATGTTTGGTCCTCCATACACAAATCATGACCTACTCAATCATCCATACAAGCTAAATCTTGAGTGTCCGATGCTTATCAAATGGCGGACTGTACGAGGAGTAGCAAGAGCGTGACCAACGGAGAACTCAAAACACAACTCCTTCACAACGGAATCAGTGAGTACAGAATTAACACATCTTAAAAGGAGTGAGGAGCGCAAGTAAGAAAATCTGGCGAGATGGTGCCAAGCGCTCGCCTATATAGAGCCCATGACGTGGCTCCCTATGGGCGTCGCTTAAGCACCATCAGCCAGTAAATTGACGGTATTGTATACAGGCTTCAGACCATGTGAGACCACTGACATAGTCCCAATTGCGTCATTACGCAACATTGATGTTTCATTGAAAGGGAACCTGCTCTATTACTGCCCGTGGAAAGCAGGAGGTTAACAGAATGTTGTGTAAAATAGATATTTGTGTACATATTCTAGTGATCATGGCAGTAGTAATTCCTAAAATGATTATCAGATAATGGAGAGGCACATCATAATCAGACATATGTATAACTGGGCAAATTGTGTTTATCACACATTTGTGGTGCATTTTTGCACTGCTACCTGATTTGCATAAATCCTTCAGTGATTGGGTGCTAAACCAAAGCAGATAGCATGTGCAAATAAACAAAGCAATCAAAAGACACAGTTCATTCTTAATGAATTCCCACCAAAGTGTTATCTTTCAGCTAATTTCAATGTCCTCTCCCTCTTTTTCACAATGCCTCAGCCTCATCTCCAAAAGTAGTCAAATCAAGTTTTGAGCATTATTATTAATTGTTTTCTCTCTCTCTCTCTCTCTCTCTCTCTCTCTCTCTCTCTCTCTCTCACACACACACACACACACACACACTCTCTCTCTCTTTGTGCACATGCACGAGTGTTGAGAGTTTGGTGAGTGTTTACTCTTCTTTTCTTAGTTCTGTCTTGTTTTATATGTTATCTTTGTACTATTTTTGAATGTGTAAACAAGAGAAGTTATGGGTAGTGGCCAGATTTGCTTTTGTCTGACGGCCGTAGCCTCCGATTGAGGCATGGCGTTTGTACAGCTGACACATCGGCATGGTTTTAAATACTGGCCGGCATGGAATGCTCCGTTGAGGAGTGCAACTTGGCTGTGGGAATGGTAATAGGACATAGCTGAATAAAGTCAGCATCAAGGATGAACAGTGCAGTTGTACTTTTTCTAGAGTCATTTGAAAATGTCAACTTAGTTGTTGAGCGAGGGGTAGTTATTAAAGATGAGCATTTTCCTGTCTTCCCTCTTGTCAGTCCAGCAAAGAAAGTTGTTCTCTCTAATAGGGATGTGCCTGAAGCTGAATACCTTATTTGGAAAGGCACAAATAATGACTTCAAAAGGAATAACGGATTCATCCGAAAAATAGAAAAATATTCGTTTGACTGATTATCCAAGAAGCACAAGGATAAAGTGACATTGTAAATAAACATTTCCAAAATTACAATGAATTTATGAATCTGTGCAGCCAATATTTCTAAAGTGTAAACCTTATGAATGAAAATGTGCACGGTGTGATTTCAGATCAGATGTGCACGATCTTGATTCCGTTTGCGGTCTCCGTTAATTATGCCGTCTGGAGCTTATCAAGTGTAACAATAATTACGTTTTCGACATCATATACACGTTCCACTTCTTGAAATGTTTATGTTAATGTATCACATGTTTAACACGAGATTCCCATGTATTTCATGTATAGCCTAAACCTGAGCGTGATGTTAAATTCCTGACCTGGAGATGATTTCACGTCGGAGCTCGTCTATTCATCTTTTAAAGTGGACCACATTTATATCCACATCAGCGAAGGTAATTTTTTGGTTAAGACTTCACTCTGAAAAAATTTAAAATGCTCCATAAAGGTTTAAATGCTCCATAGAGTATTCATCTATTCAGAATATTCCTGCTCATGTAAAACGATGAAACTGAAACATTCTCTGTCTTTTCTTCTTTTTCTTCTTCTTCTTTAAACTGTGCTAAATTTGAAAATGTTAAGTGTTCTTGAACTCTGGAAAGGTGCTATATAAATTTTACATTATTATTATTATTATTATTATTATTATTATTAAACTAAATAATGGTGTCCTACCGTAAAAATTCCTGATAGACTTATGAGACATTCACCTGTTTGTAGGCCATATCAATTTATTTTATTTGCTAAGTAAAAAATCATAAAATAATAATTTAACTAAACAATATTTGTAGCCTACATTAATAATAATAATAATAATAATAATAATTATTATTATTATTATTATTATTATTAGGCTATTATTATGAAAAGGCATTTACAAGGCATGTTTATAAATGTAAGTGTAACATTTAAAAATGTATGTTTCATTTAGTTTTGACACATTTCTGGTTTAAGCCCCGCCCACATCCAGTTCTATCCAAATACAGATACAGAGACAGATACAGATCATTCTGCCATATGAACAGATACAGATACATATAAGGGCTTCGCTGCACACCCCCCTACTCTCTAATGTGCCCCCGTTTATTGGTGATGAAATAATCGAATGTGAATTGTCAAGACATGGGCAAATTGTTTCGGCTATTAAAACAGCCTTTAGTGAGAGGGGCAAGACTAGAAATATCTGAAATGGCAATATATGGAATGATTAACAGTTTAACAAATGCAAAATTGATCACTTTGAGACATTTGTTGGACATTTCCAGATGTAATTTTGAGGGAGTAGACGCAACAGCACAAAGCTTAGGAATAAAATAGGAAATAGGAAAATTTCTGGAAATTTTAAGTAAAGAAGATTTGGACTTGATTATGGACAACAATGGACATGTATCTGACATAACTGATCCTTTCCCAGATATGGAAATTTCACCATAGACATTTCTCATCCACTGCTTGATGCCAAAAGAGTAAATGGTTTAGAATTATTTTCAGTCAGTGGAAAAAATGTATATGAACTAAGTGTTAAGGTGTTAAAATTAAGCTTAAGGGTAGGACAAACACTCAATGGAGTTCTCATTTTATTGTTGAAATTGATTGTGAACCTGAGTGGAGAATATTGTACAAGCCACCATTGACCAGTTACTGGAGATTTGCAGTGGAGAATACTGCATGGTATTATTGCTGTAAATGCATTTACTAGTATTATAAACAGGTCAATTGAAAGTAAATGTCCTTTCTGTGAACACAGAGAAAGAATTTTCCACTGTTTTTTTATTTTTATTTTTTTATATTGTGATAGAATTAAGGTTTTATTTTTAAGACTTCAAGCTATGTTTGCAGATTTTAAGGTTTCGTTTTGTAATGTTGGTTTTATTTATGGTTATAAATATTGGAGATAAAATAGAAAAAAAGGGGCAGTTATAAAATGTGATTGTTGGCCAAGCAAAGACAGCAATATTTTTGACAAGAAGGAAAAAAATAGAAGGGCGAGGAGGACAGGATGTGGATGGAGTTTTTTTAAAACTTGATAAAAGCAAGAATAAGAAGAGTTTTTGTTTTACAAATCTATGAAAAACATTGAAGGTTTTAAGAATGTATAGAATTATGAGGATATGTTGTGCTCTGTTATAGATGATGAATTAATATTTTTTATATGTATTGAGTGAAATGTATGGAATTTTTAGTGTAAAATGGAATAATATGTGTTTTTTCTTTTGTTTTTGAGTGCAGTATAATTATTAAGTGGTTTTTAATGTATAATCTGTAATCTGTAAAACTTGTTTCTATTAAAGTATGTTTCAAAATTCAAAAATTCTCTCTCTCTCTCTCTCTCTCTCTTTTCTCTCACCAATCTGTGTGTCCACCACTCCAATTACTGCTCACCTTCTGAAAATGATGACCGTACCATAACCCCTGGCAGACACTCAACATGATGTTGTTCCTAGCCCCAAATAATAATAGAATGCAAAAGTGAGTAGCCAGGCAGGTTTCCAATTAACCTCCAACTGGCCTCAAGATGAATTCTAATCCAGAAGATGAAGTGTAAAAGAGCTCCAGATTCTCTGACAGACTAATCCACTTTCTAGGTAGAGTGCAAGGGCACATACTGTGTAGTGCTTTGTCTACATATTACAAAACTGTTCCTTGAAAAGTCATCTAAAGATAAGAATTCTGTCTTCATTTACTCACATTCATATTGTTCCAACTGCATATGACTTTCTTCCGTCGAACACAAAAAGAGACATTCTATAGATTTATGTGCCACTACTCACTGAAAATCTTACATCTGCCCTCGTTCTCCTTGGTGCATTCTCGAAGGCTCAGAAGAAGCATTATCCGATTCATGAACAAAACGTTCTTTAGAGTTGGATGTTGTCAGTGAAAACTGGTCAGAATTATTTGTTAATTAATTTGTTTGGTCTGTTTCTCACATAAGGCTATGGTATGGCTTCAGAAGACTTAGAATATAATACACGAGTTGTATGGACCACTTTCATGATACTTTTAGAGAGAACTATGGGCAGCTGCCCTGTATGTGTTTATGTTTGTGTGTTTTTGTTTAAGTTTATTATTAAACTGTATTTATATTGTCAAGCCGGTTCTCGCCTCCTCCTTTCCCTTATAACCCCTTTACATTGTTGCCGAAACCCGGGAGGGAGGAGAGATGCCCGTCGTAGAGTCCTCAACACTGCCGTCCACCCAGGGGAGTGCCCGGCCGCCGTCCACGAGGCAAGGAGGGACTGAACTCCCCGACAGCCTGGAGCGATGGAGCCGCTGCCAGGGGTGGAGGAGTGCCCTGCCGGCTGCCAGAAACATGGAGGTTTTGAGGGAAGACTGCCATCCACGAGGGGAGGAGAGAATCAACTCCCTGACCACCTGGAGCGGTAGGGCTGCTGCCAGGGGTGGAGGAGTGTCCCCACGTGCCGCCAGAAACGTGGAGGGGTGTTCTGTCAGCTGGGGATTGGAGGTTTGACTCCGGTCTGCTCGGGGAGGAGCGGCTGTTGTCCAGCTGAGAGGGTGGAGGAGTGATTGAGGACCACACGACGGCACATCAGAGAACCGGTGAGTGAGTTTCTTTTTTCTCTCTCTCCTATCTCGCTGTCGCTCTATGTTGGCCTTTCCCTCGCCTGTTTTTTTTTATTTATTTCTTTTTAGTAGTTTTTTGTTGTTTTTCCCCTCCTGTCTCCTCCAAGGTCGAAGAAGGCGGGGATGACCTGCCGGAATGATGCACGCCTGGACCCCAGTCAGCCTGATGAGGCGAGCGAGGGATAAGGGCGACTGGAGACGGCAGTTCGGGAGAGAGAGAGAACTACAGGCAGCTGCCCTGTATGTGTTTATGTTTGTGTGTTTTTGTTTACGTTTATCATTAAACTATTATTTATATTGTCAAGCCAGTTCTCGCCTCCTCCTTTCCCTCTAAGCCCTTTACAAAGTGCAACCAGCAAAGACTTCAGAATTTCTGCTATTGTGTTTCACGGAAGAAAAAAGTCATACAGGTTTAGAACAACACAAGGAAGAGTACATAATTGAAGAATTTTCATTTTTGGGTGAACTATTCCTTCAAGAGATGGCTTTCACACCTGCACAGTGAATACAAGGCAGAGTGAGCCAGCTGCACACCAGAGTGATGTTGAGTAGGGCTGGGAATTACCACAGACCTCCCGATTCGATATTACGATAAAGATATTTCATAGCCGATTCAATATGTATTGCAATCCTGTATGTACTGTGATTTGATGTTTTGATATAAAAACTTCATACAAAGATAAGATCAGAAAGAAATTTCTATTGAAGAACAGTTGTGTCTGAAATGACAACTGTTTTTACTCTGTTATATATCATTTGCAGGTAAATATTGGGATGGTTTTTTTTTTTTTTTTTTTTTTTTTTTTTTTTCAGAACTAGTGTTGAGTACTTTGATTTGTGAGAGAACATGTTTGTCATCTTCAGACAGTTTTGCCATTTTCCCTCATCAATCAAGCCATGGGTATGGAGAACAACGGGGTGTGTATTGTTGATTAAAACTACTCTTCAAAGAAAGGGACAACAAAAAGATGGAGGGCACAGAGGTACAGTATAGAGGACGTAAAAGAAGTTGATGTGATACAAAGTAGGACTGCCATGACTCTGGAAAGTTCCTGTCATGATAATTTCTTATCAATATTTGGTCTTCCATGGAAAAAATAGTGGCTCAAGACCATTTATTGATCATTTATTCTAATACTTTGCTGTCAAAATAATTTCAAGCAGCCAATCAGATGGTTTGAGTTTGACTCCACTTATGTTTTTTCTTATTTATTTGGATTAGCACCAAAAAGTGGGGGGAAAAAAGACAAATAATATCACCATAATCACCAATTCTCTGAGTGATGGTCCACAGCAGGTGAGCCACAGATAAAATAATTTTCTAATTAATGCAAGCATTAGGCCCAATCATTAGCCTGGGTGGCTCTTGAATAATGATTTAGGCTGTCTGCTACCACTTCGCACCCCATCTCTGATTGGCACAGGTATTAATGATGTAATAATGATAAAAAAGAAAATTAAAAAAAAGGATGTAGACTTGTCTTTTAAATAAACTACAAGGCACACACCTGGATGCCATTTCAGACCCCTTGGGCCTACCATAATGACCATGATGATGATCAAAATAACATTGGTCACTCCAGTGGTAAAGAATGGGCGCAGCTTGTCTACTACCTCAGTGGTTCTCAATCTGAGGGCTGGGGCCAACTTGGAGGTCTCTGCAAACTTACAAGGAGACTGAAAGATGACTTTTATTATTTAAAATATAATTATTAATTAATTAAATTGTTTTAAATAAGTTATAACAATTTAAATAACAAAATGCTAAAAAACCAAGATGTACAACAAGTTAAAACTGACATCATATTCCTTATTTTAATTCAACAACTTTTGTTGTTAAAGAACTTACAGTTCTTGAAACGTCTGGACTCTAATCAATGATTAATTATTGAATCTATTGACACTCCTAGTTTGTCCTAATAAAAACTTTGAAAACAGACAGTTTTGTCATCATTAAAACAGAAATACCATATAGCCTACTTGTGGCGGGGGGTGGGGCCTTGGAGTTAAAATGGTTGAGAAACACTGTGCAAGCTGATCAAAGAGGATTTTTACACTTAGTCGCTGTATGTGTTTTACTGATTGGATAGTTTTCCAATTATGAGTAGACCAAGAATAATTACCCTTAAATACAGGAAGTGGTTTGAGACGAATACAGTACATGATGCGATTCAGCCAATTGAAAATGCATCTGGTTGTTCAGGCCACATATGTAAACTTTACTGCACCCAGTTGGAACTTTGTCAGCATTCAGAAGTTTGGAAGCCCAAAGATGACAAAGAAAATACATTACGTAACATCTGTTGCTTTTTGTACTGCAATAATCAAAGCAATTTTAGCAGCCTCCTGTTTTTAAGTGCAGCAACATTTTGCTCCCAGGTACTACTGCCATCACAGAAGTGAATTTATAAGTAATGTGGGAATAGTACAATTGATTTATATGCATTTTGCAGTGACACATTTATGTTGCCAAGTGTAAATAGAATGTGTAATCCCCATCAGATAGCAATCCGATCTATCAAGGCACATGAAGTGACTAAGTGTTAACAGGCTGAAGGCTGACAAAAATACTGAACTGGATCCAGAGGGCCATTGTAAAGGATGAGTACTCATCAGGACCCCATACAAATTACCCTCAACGAAACTTCAGCTTGACTAGTCAAAACATTCCAGCTAAACGCTACCATTGTTCAATATACATTTTATTGGCCTCCACAAAAAGGGACATCAAGCAAAATCGGCCAGACACTGTTCCTCATGAAATAAGAGCTGTGGGGGAACCACGGGAATCTCCTTGGCACGGAGGGTTATTAAAACACCCGGTATATAAAGATGTGGCCAATTAAATATCATCACCCTGCCTTAGAGAGAGTGTGTGAGGCAGTCTCTATTATTCTTTCTCCCACCCAGGCAGGGTGTGTGTATGTGTGTGTGTGTGTGTGTGGAGAGAGGGAGGGAGAGAGAGAGAGAGAGAGAGAGAGAGAGAAGGAGAGAGAGAGAAAGGGGAGGGGTCAATAAAAACCACTGAAGAAGAAAATTATTTATAAATCTCTAGTCCCTAAAATGGCATGAACTCCACTGGCATATGACAGAGCCCAGGCTACTTTTTTCTTACAAATGTTGATTAAATCACATTAATTGACCACAGGGCTTAAATAATGCAATTCAACATTGAGTAATCTGAATTTAATAAACTCGCTGATTGAATGCAGAGAATTCATAAATTGAATCAAGTTGTGAGTTTCAATTTATTTTTATTTTTTTAACAAATGAAAGTGATAGAGATGTAGCTTAATTGAAAATTAAATTGGCATGGTTTTATGTGAAGTATGCAGGTGGTGGTATTGTACTCACTAGGCACTCGGTTGATAGCCCGAAGAG
Organism: Myxocyprinus asiaticus; assembly: GCF_019703515.2. NCBI lineage: Eukaryota > Metazoa > Chordata > Actinopteri > Cypriniformes > Catostomidae > Myxocyprinus > Myxocyprinus asiaticus. The sequence continues at coordinate 16,596,691 of NC_059379.1, forward strand.
GTCGAAGAACTCTGACTGTGCGGACCGCAGAGAAACTAACATTCTGCAGGTTGAGAGAATATTCCAGCATCCTGTAAACACATAAAAAGAGACACAACTTTTAATGTCTTTGGACATTTTAGCCAATCTTAAAAAATAATGGATGTCTTGAATAAGTGGCATTTATTGTAAAAAAAATAAATAAATAAATAAATACAGCACAAACAAACATGTTTTAAGCAAAACCTTTCATAATAAGTAGTTTTTTTTTTGGGGGGGGGGGGGGGGGGGTTAGGTTTAAAAAAATATTACTAAAATAGTATTTTGATGTTATTTGTATTTACACACTTTCTGGTTGGCAAACATGTCCATAGTTAATGTGGTTACTCTGCCAGGAGCACCTGAAGTGTGAACTTGAGGGAAACTGGCTTCATACATCCACTAAGCATGACCTTGGGACCAGTTAGTTAAAAGTAACAGCTGAGAAAAGTAAAGTTAGTTCTGAGAAAAGGTTTAGCATCAGGTTTGAAGTTTTGATCTAATTCATTCCGACTTAAGTGTTTTCAAGCGTGACTTGAGTGTCCAAAAGTGTTAATATGTGTCTATAGCGGGAGTGGTTCTATGGTCAGTGGATAGCCCAAAGACATACATGTATGCATCATAATATACAGGATACACTTTAAAATATGTGTTTAAAAGTTACACTGGCAAAGAGTCCATTTTGAAAAGAAGTAAATCTTTCAATAGTGTTTGTTATAGAATAATAAAAAATAAAAAAAATGTACACTATATATTTATATTCAATTTTATATCATCTATTCTTATTTTACACACACATACACACACACACACAAAAACAACAACATTATGCATCCAGAACAAATCAAGTGAAAGCCTGTTATAGGCTACGCAAAACACGAGTATATAATGGAAACGGAGCATTCATATAATCGCGGTGAGTGTGTGTTTTGGGAAGTGTTATGGGAATGTTATGGCTGTGTGAAGGCTAGTCAGAAACTTTGCTTGCTTTTATTCCTTTTAAACATAGGTAAATCCAAGATAAGCTTTTTTTTTTAAAGACACAAAAATAAAATGTATATAATGATGAAATTTACAGTTGCCGCTTAACAGTTACAGGGCTGTTAAGTGACAAATCGTTAGCCTTATTTGACAATGCAATAAAAAAGTTACATCTTGCCGTTGAAGTACTGATGCCAGCTGAGACTGTTTTACTTATTTTTTCTTAAATAATTTCAATATTCTAATAAATCTCCTCACAAAGACAAGTGCACACCTTCTAACCATCTGTCTAAAGCAATCAAGATAATTACATTCAAAAGTTCCAATCTCATTGGCTGGACCGTATGTAACTTCTTATCGGTGATTGGCCAGTTTACATGTCAATGAGTACTTCTTGTCTGAGTGGGCGGTTCTTGTTAGGCGTGAATGCACGTAAAAGGAGACACTGTTCGAAAGGATTTGATTTTACTGCTTGCATGAAAACTCAGTGATTAGTACAAGGAAATAAAAACATTTGGGGATTTTCCTAAAACATTCAGGCTTAAGCCCGGTAAGCCCACCCCTAGCGCCACCCCTGCTCTATAGGACCATTGAATATCGCATTTATGCATTCACTAATGAAGGTACATTATCCTCTATCTGCAGTGCATCTATTATATGATCCACCTTTTGGATTTCTTTGGTATTTTTAATATCACCCAACGGCAAAACTGATTTGATTGTTAAGCTGGTGAATATCTTCCATGCCCTTTACCCCACTATGGCAGTATAGAGTAAAAGTGCAGCAATATTTTAAAATAAATACTGACAGCCTAGACAAACTGCCAACACCATAGATCAATCGAAAGTTATCAGGATTCATCAAACAATTACACTGAATCATTTTTCAATTAGGTCAAAGGGAGGTGGAAGGAAGGTTAATGTAGAGCTTTCGCAAACAAACTATTCCACAGCTGCTGTGCACATGTGAACTTTGAAGCGAGGCACATGAAAGAATTGCATGTTTTCATAGAAAATAAACAAAGTGTGTGTCTCTATGTGCCTGTGTGCTTGCAACCATGTAATAACAGCCCAATAACGGTTTTTGGCCATACAACTTAAAAAGTGGAAGGAAAAAAAACACGTTGTGGCATTATTTTAATATGAACATATCTTAAACAAGTTAGGATACACGGCTGAAATTGATAAGCATATGCACATGTTAATGAGAGTTCTAGTGATCATGTGACCCATTTCAATTTATGTTGCATGATCTAGGGTGTTTCTCCATCTTCTCAAATATGGACTGAGTCAAGTCGGTGACGTGCAAACAGTGCGAGCCCCATTAGCCAAGCAGGGCAGCAAGGAAATTTGTTCTGACTTTTTTGCTCCTGAAATGTGCAGAACAGCTTTGAAGACTCTGATTGGGCTTGATAGAAACCAGCTGGTGACCGGACTATAAAAATAATAACATGTGACTAAGACCAAAAAATGTAGGAATGAACAAAACATGAAAATATCAAAAGAAAGGGGGAACATAGGAATTTGTGATGTAAGAAGTGGATAGGGAGAAAGCCCTGCTGATAACAAAAAAAAAAAAAAAAGCACCCGACCTAAGGTGATTTATTGGTCTTAGCTGGTCTTCCAGCCTGGAAGTGCTGAAAAAAACTAGTCTGCCAGCTACTGTAGTCTCCTAGTCTGACCAGCGAAAATTGCCCTAAAAGCCCATTAAAACCATCCAAACAGAAAGGCCCAATCAGATTTGCCATGCTGGGAGATTGACTAACCACCTCAGTCTGGTTTAAGCTGTTTTTCAGCAGAGAGGATTGAATGAAACAGAATGCGAGACAGAGAGAAAGAGAGAGAGAGAGAGAGAAAGACACATCGACTCTAAAGACAAAATGCCTGTAAAGAACGGGAGAGACAGGACATGCATGAGGACATTCAGAAAAAGTATCCTTAGTCAGTCTATCAAACAAGAGGATGGTGGGATGCATCTAAACAAGCTGGATAAGTGTAAATGTGACACTGTCAACAGCCTCTTACGTCTATCGTATACATGTATGAATCACTAATGTGCACACAAACATACAGTACATAAACAGATTGAAGTATCTCGCCTGGGAGCTTGTCTAGTTGGCACCAGGACCTCTTCTCTGTTATCTGGAGCCTGATCTCATGAAATTTACGTGAACATGACAACATTTTTGCAATTCAAAATATACGTGCTGTATAACATATTTGGCTGCAGTTTTACAGTGAATTGTCCAGCTGGAGGCGCCAAAAGCAAGTAAGATGGTGTCGTATTCCGTTTTAAGGTGAATTTTAGATATTTAAAAAAAAAAAAAAAAAAACTAACCTAATACTTTTGCCTGAATGTAACCAATAGTGTTTAAAAATATAAATGAGAAGTTTAAAAAATACATCCTTTCCTTATCAATGCCTAAAGACCTAAAAAGCACAATTTCTGAAGCAACCACGTCATTTTGTGCCACTTCTATGAGTTCATGGCTGGACCTGAACCGCGGTCCTCCGACTATACTGTAAGTTCAACGCCCTATCAGGTGAGGTACCATGCAAGTTAAAATTTTTGGATTGAGTGTATATATGTAGATGGGTCTGTAATACAAGCATTAAAATGTATTGTTTTTCGAAAGATGAGTTTGAGTAAAAGTGTGTTGATATCTTAAAATAGCAGGGTATGAGTAATAGAGAGAAAAATAAGTATTTATAATGTCATAATCAGCCATTAAAGTCATGATTTGAGTGAAAGTGAATAAAACACACAGTTGTTGTAGCACATCTAGTGTTCATTTAACCTGGAAACTGCAGGGAATTGTACCTGGAGACACGTATAACAAGTTTTGCAAAAATGTACTATATATAGAGTCACGTTTTCATTATGAGACCAGGTCGGTTATCTGTTTGTGTTTGGCACAGCTGTGGTAAAGGATGACACACTGTCCCAGAATCACCCTTTTACCTGACAACAACGGTCACACAATCAACACTGGCTGCGTGCTGGGTACACAACGCCAATTGGGAGGTCATTATAATAGGAAAAGTGTGAGAAAAACCAAGACACTCAGATTCAAAACAAGTCTAGGCTTCCATATCCATAAGAAGTCAGCTCAATACGATCTCCGTGTGCACCCAAGAGTGCTAGTGTATGGCTATGAGCTGTTTGAACAGTTCCACAACAGAATATGAAAGGACTGAAAGGCATTTAAATTCCTGCAGCATTAGAAATACCAGCCCTTTAGGGACATGCATGATTTCAAACATTATAACTTGGTGTTTAAATGGTCATAACATGTTTGGTTAGCTTGTATAAAAACGTTGCAACCAACTCTCTTTTTCCTTTTCTCCATCTCATTCCCTCTCCATGTCCCTTGTCTTCAAAGCAGCAATCCTGGCTACAGTTCAATCAGAGCTTGGTGTCTTCCACCACCTGGCAGGTTAATGAGGCGTGTTTCAGGAAAGGTTCACTGCTGTACAGTCAGCCCTCCATTAAGATAGTGAAGGAAGATACCATCTAAACACACACACACACACACGCGTGCGCGCTTTGTCCTAACTTTCCCCAGAGACAGTGTTAGAGGAAGAGATTGGCCACTTGTAAACCAAATGAATGGGAGAAAACGTAATGCTAAATATGGTGGCTGTAAGAATCGATGTCCCACCTATAGTTTTTTGTAAATAAAGGCATCACTTCTGTTTTTAACTCTTAAATGCACATTAGCAGGACTAGCCTGAAAAATGCCACTTCTTAGATGGATTTAAGCTAAATTTATTATTTCATTGCTGTCAAATATTATATACGGTGGGGTCCCTTTCCCTTAGTTTAGGTAACAGCAATCAACCATCAGTTGCTACTTGCCATAGCTAACCGGAAGTAGGTTGTGGAGTGGACATTCTCATTCTAGAGTATTTCATTAAAAAAAAAAAAAAAAAAAAAAAAAAAACTTGTTTATGCCCCTGAGGACAAGAAAGGCTGTAAATTTTTAGTGTGTACTGTACTGTATCTGCTAAGAGCTAATTAAGCATTTAGGAGTACACTAGCATGTTGTTAGCTTCAAAGATAGCAGACAAAACTTCAATTTTGATTTCATTTTTATTTTATTTTATTTTATAATTTTTTTATTTTTGTCTGAGCTCATAAACAGAGAGAGACAGTGAGGTACTAACATCCAATACATCTCTTCAGTTTTATAATCCTGTCTTGTACTTTTAATGTATTTCTCTCTCAACAAGCTCTCAGACACAATTGCCGTCAGGGGTGCTATTCTGTTTTTATGTGATGGGGCTGATTGATTTATTAAGGTCGGAACAGGATCTGCCCCTGGACCCAAATTCAGAAGAGCATAATGACAAGTTCTTTTCATCTTTTCAGACAAGTGTTCTTCCAAACAATATATCGAGACTAAAGCCAAAGACAGCCTTACCATCCAAAGAGAAATAACGTCTGAGAAAGAAAAGAGAGCAGCACTATTCTCACCATTTTAATGAGCCATTAAGTCAAGTTTTTGTTCTTTCCTTCTTTTTGTCAGTCTGTCTTGCACCTTGATCTTATGTGGGTCATTCTACAAAACCAAAACTTCCAACTTCTCCTTGCTCTATAAGCAAATATGTGCGTCTGATGAAAACAAAATATCTGGAAAGAAAAGATAGCTTTGTGTCTTTATTCTCTCTTTTGCTCTCTCTCTCTCTCTGTATACATTACATATGTATACAGTACATATACAATATATACATTTTTTTAGCTCAAATCCCACTCAGACATGAAATTTCTCTGTAGTATTCTTGTTTCCAAGCATGTACACAGGGGGTGGCTACAGTGGAATGAGAAACTGCCCCTTTGCCCACAAGGGCTGAGGTGCCCCTCTGGTTGAAATATAGGCTAGGCCGACATTTATTAAATTATCAAATTCTTAGTAACCTACACTTCTGAAATTATGTGATTGTATTGTTGTGTTTTAGTATATAACATCTCGCTGTTTATTTTGTAATGGTTTACAATGGACGGCTGTTAGATAATCGGGTCTACAACATACTCGCATACACGCAAATTTGCACTTTTCAGTTTAAACTGGACATGAGTGACACAACTGACCCAGAAAAACACAATCTTTTCAACTTTAAAGTTTGTTCGAGTAGTTTATGTCAATAATGCAAACATGGACTGGTCCCGGGTACAATATTACAGGTAAAAGTGAAATTCATAATTGTTCTTCAGTTGTCTCCACGGAATGATTATTAGGCTACTGTAGATTTAATACATTAATATGTTACTGATTTAATGCTATCAGACTTTAGGTCTGTAAATTAAAATGAGCAATTGCTCATCCTAATTTTGTGTTCAGTTGTACAGGGTGTATTAAGTTATCCATAAATGACCAATGAATGTTTTTTCTCTTTTTCAATGTTGTAATGTTGCTTGATTAATATTTCCTACAATTTTTTATGTACAAATTGTATGCAATATAAAGAACTGTGGTTAATTACTGTATATAATAAATATTATATTAGTAGGTACCATACGCCCCCTTTTGTTTTTCCTTGATATTTTTAAAGCAGCGTAAAGTGAATCTGGACTTTATTTGCATCAAACAGTCATGTGTTGTGCATGCACTTTTTATATTTACAGCAGGATTTTAACCAAAAATATTTGTCCTGCATAAAGTGAGATTTTGTCCAATATATATATATTTGATGAAATCATGTTTAATGATTCCAAAAAACAAATAAAAAATATTTAATTCACAAATTACACTGCCTTCATTTAAGAAAAGTTTTTTTTTTTTTTTTTTTTCTCTAATGTACAATCATTTATAACTTTTTTCTCTGCGCATGAATGCAGCAAGCAATGTCGGAATATGTTATCCGCAATCACTAATCTAGAGTCTTGTTATGGTGTGAATTTGGCTTTGGGAAACTGACCAGCAGTTATGTGCACTTTTTAGAAATCGAAAGCAACAGGCGGTTGATGAAGTAAGATAATTCCGCTATGACATTCTCTATGTGAGAGCGGAAATCTTTCCCAATCAAATGCTCAATTGTACAATGAAGGCATGAAAGCAGAATACTGTGCCTGCAAATTAGGACACACCACACTGATCTGCAAGATCATACATGTTTATTAGTTTTGATGCAGGGATTTTTTGTGTGTGTTCGCCGGGATTCAAGGAAATATGCTTTGCCAATATTCAGTAGGCTATTATTAAGCTTACATATTCAAGGGTGCTCTAACGTTCGCAACCCTGCAGAACAGGGCCTGCATCTAGCTGGCAGCTGCACTGATATGACTGCAAAACAACAAGATACCTTACTATCTACTTATCTATTAATTTATTATCGAATGATAGTGTAGCCTACTAGCTCACCTTTTGCTGCACTACCATGTTCCTGTTGCACATCCTCGTGCTTTCTGGCAATGTGACGTGTACGATTCCAGATGGACTATTTGCTAATTCTCATGGTCTCTCCACACTCCCTTTTGATTTCCTTGTTCTTAACTTTGATTTATACTTTGCATTTATGTAGGCTATAAGGTTTGCAACTTCACTAAAACAATGTTTGAATTCCATAACCTCAGGCCTATTGCTAATTTCGCAGTTTCCTGAACCAGCATATCATGAAGCACATTCTGGGTTGAGTGAGCGGCGCTGAGCAGCCTGAGTGAGTGGAGTGGAATCTTCAAAAAGGCGCTCTCCGCTAAGGTGGAATTATCACTGCTCCACTCACATGCTCTGGTATACTGCTCTGTACAATTGTGGTGAGAAGAATAGCATCTCGAATGCTATTCTGAGATGCGGGTTGGCACTGTTTTGGCAGCACAAGGCGGACCTACACACTATTAGGCAGGTGGTTTTAATGTTGTGGCTGATCGGTGTATATTAGTTGACATAATGCATTGATAAAAATACTAGAAGGTGTGTTCCCAGGTTAAGAGTGAACCCTATTACCATTATATTTTTGCCCCTTTGATGTAAATTACTATTCCGTAAAAACAAACTGTGACATCGACATCATCCTTTCAGGAACCAAACAGTTAAAGGGGGGTGGGGGGGGGGTTAAAAATGTAAAATGTCAACCCTATTACCACTATTTTATACAGTACAGTAAACATCTGAGAATTGTAAAGTGGATATAAAAAAATATTATAATGAATTTTTTTACATTCAGAATTTTGAGAATTTCTTTCTCTTAAAAAGCACATTAGTTCAACAACAATGAGGCTTGTTACAACAGGTCAAATTGAATTGTAAAACTATCAGCCCTGTTACCTTTCTGAAGGCCTACTCTATATCCATACTTTCTAGTAAAATACTTTTCAATTAATTTAGCTTGTAATAGTACAATGCAGTTCCATATCACTTACACACATTATTTGTGTTTAAAATCTTATAGAAAATTACTTTACAAATCAACATATTAAACTTGAGAGCGAATCTGTTTCATAACATGACTCATGTAGAGTATACTATGTCAACACTGACCCTCTCTTCAGTGGCATGGTTGCCTTACAGAATAATAATTATAATGGAAGCTAAGGCAGACGTACAACTTGAGTGGATGAAGAGGAAACCAGGTTTGCTCTGTGAGCCTTAGCCAAAGAGTGGTCCTTAGATGGGTGGAAAACAAATAAATGAGGGGAACCTTTAACTGCTTTTTCCTTGAGAGGATGTTTGAGATTCAGAGCCCTTGTCTTATCCCATTGAAAATGTTTTTGGTATTTACTGTACATAACTTGTTTAAGCTGAAGTTCGGGACACAGTCTAAAAAGCATCAATAAATCAGAAGCAGAGGGCATTTGGGTCTGAATTTGGATTCAGTTCATGACTACGGTAAACAAGGTCAGGATTTTGCTTAAAAATTTGGAACAGCAGGTGACAACAGTGAGATTTATATGTATTAAGTTAGCATACAGTATTTAGGGGTTGTTGACATAATATCTATGGACTTTTAAAAAAAAAAAATAAAAAAAATTAAAAAAAAAAAATATATATATATATATATATATATATATATATATATATATATATATATATAAAGAATTTAGGTTTACAATTTATATAAAGGTTTAAGTGTTTATTTTGGATGCTGTTTTTCACCATTTTAAATAAACTTCACTAACTTTGGTTTCACTAGATAATTTTAAAAGGTCCTGCTGTGTGCCAAATTATTATTCTTTTTTTATTTATTTTTTTTAAGTACAAACATTCCATGTATTCTGTGATTTAATATAAGGTCATAAAAGCTGCAGGCACAATAATTATACAAATATAGCAAAATGCGTTACAAAAATAGTTTTGGATGGAGTATAGCATGTCACACTATAGTTCATGTCAACTACTCCAATCTTTTGTCCAAACAGATTTTATCATACACAGTGAGTGCCAAAAGCCTTTTTTTTTTATTATTATTATTTTATTAAAGCTATTTTTTCACCAAATATGTTAATGCAATGGCCAATAAAAGCAAATGATGTTCATGTCTTTCACTCTCTCTCTCACTGCAAGTGAATGGTTCTCAGCCTGATGTATGTGTGGAAGCTCTCAGATATCTGCTAGTATATGTGAATGACTGTGTTGGCAATTCCAAGCAACTCCATAGACAAATATGAGATGAAGAACTTCTTAGATTAAAATGCTGACTGGTGTCCAATGTCATCAACAGCCTCCAGGCCAAATGGCATTCCTGAAGTATTCTATCCCTAAGCACGGAATCCTTATTCAAGTCTAGGGAGACTCCATTAGCACTGCCGATGTGGCAGTAGTTGGGTCATGACCTGATCAGTAGGTTTTACTGCGGATGAATTTAGACCAGAAATCAACCAAAGCTCAGAGCAAAATTGCCATCAAAAGTGATTTAAAAAGCCCCATTTCTAATCCATACAATGTTTGGTATATTTTAAACTCTATTAGGCCTATCTAGTTAGGTTTAGGGTTTTGTTCTGTATTCACGGTCACATGAGTGCTCTTGAATGAGCTTGAAGTTTTTTCATAATTTTTTTTTTTTTTTTTTCATTTAAAAAAAGATACATGATATTTTGGACATTATTTAAAGCCTCTTTTGTTTTTGAACAAAAGGTAACAGCCATTATTGTTCAGATCAAGAACATGTGCCCCAAAGAAGGTAAACATACCCCTAAAAAACAATTGAAATGTTGCCCCTTGTTAAATAAATAAATAAATACATTAATAAATTCTGACAAAAACAAAATGACCTCCCTGATTTTTTTTTTTTTTTTTTTTACTTTCTCTTTTCAGTCACTGTTCTGTAAACTTCCTCATCATGTTATTTCTATTTTTCACCCTCTACTGGAAAAGGCTATTTTTTAAGGTTTTGAGCATTGGGGTTGTAAAGAGGTCTGACTGAGTGTTTTCTGGTGGCAGTTATGCAGAAGACATTGTAGTTGTCAGCTATTCTTGACATGAGTGATGGCAATTATGTTGACAGGTTAAGCTACCCTCAGTACTATTGCCTTGACCACAAAAAACAGACAGCTGTCTACATGAAACATCATATATGCCAGTTAAAACAACCCACAGGTAAAGTAAATTGTCAACATTTTCTCACCAGGGTGTTTATCCGATTGCCAATAAGCAATCTTATTCTAAAAGTGAAGTGAATCTTCAAAAACACACTGAAGTTTGGATAGTTGAGTATTGCATAGTCAGTCCTGGCTCTCAAGTTTGCTTGCAGGGTTAACCTAAAAGTGAGTGGTGAGTGTGTGCCAGGAGAGAGAGTGAGTTGAGGGGTCTTTTTAGGGCAAATAATTACAATGCTTCTAGGAAGCCCCTGCAAATGTAAGACACTCAACTCCCAGACAAAGAGCCAAGAGAAGAGAAGAGAAGAGAAGAGAAGAGAAGAGATTAAGAAAGTAGAAGTGGAAGCGAAAGAGAATGTGGAAGTAGAAAAGGGAAGAGAGTTGGGCCTGGCTTTGATTGTGGATTGACCAGTTTCAACATTATCCAAGATGATGTATTTAACATTCAGTGTTTCATTTGAGAGGCTGGAAGAAAAAGTAATACTGTAAGAGAAACAATGAGATGCCGCCGTGGATGGCAGCCATGGTGTGGAGCTCTCCAATTCTCTTGCTGTTTTTGTTTATTTGTCCTGTGTTTAGTAATCTTTTTCCAATCAGTTTTACCAGGGACGAACTGCTGAACATTCGGCAGTACATACCAGACAATCTTTTCCAGGATTTTGACTATTCAGATGCTTTGATGGACATTTTAGTCAGAGGCGCATCTGTGTTGTTAAAGAGACGCAGGTGAGGGAAATGAGCCAGCGCGCTGGTCAGGCTTCGTCAGCGCAGCTTTCAAACAGCGCTGCCGAGTATTCATCTAGCAAATCTTTGCTCTCTTCCTAACAAAACAGACAAACTACATCTCCTCACCCATACAAACAAGGACTTTTCAACCTCTGCTGCCTTGTACTTCATAGAAACCTGGCTGAGTGAAGCCATTCCAGACAGTGCATTACATCTGCCGGGATTTCAGCTGTTCAGTGTGGATTGCATCGCGGATTAAATGGGAGAAACAAGAGGCAGCGGAACATGCTTTTACATCAGTGAAAGTTGGTGTACAGATGTAATAACGTTAAAGAAGATGTGCTGTCCTAATTTGGAAGCACTCTTTATTAAAAACTCTTTATTTATCTGTAAGCCTTTCTACTCACTGCAGGAGTTTTCCTTGTTTATTCTGGTGAGTGTTTATATCCCGCCACACGCGTGCGTGAATGCAGTGTTGCAACAGCTGGCTGATCAAAGACACGGAACAACAATACCTGGACTCACTTATTATTATTCTTGGCGATTTTAACAAAGCCAACCTCACCTGCCCAAATACAAACAGCACATTACATGCCCAACCAGAGAAAAAAATAAACTGGATCATTGCTACACAACAATAAAGGATGCATATCGCTCTGTCCCCCGTGCAGCTCTGGGACTTTCTGATCAGTGTCTGGTTCATCTTCTTCCAACCTACAGGCAGAAACTAAAATCAGCTAAACCTGTATTAAAGACTGTAAAGAGATGGACCAATAAAGCAGAGCTGGAACTACAAGCCTGCTTTGACTGCACTGATTGGAGTGTATTTGAGGCTGCAGACACCAATCTGGATGAGCTCACAGATACTGTGACATCATATATCAGTTTCTGTGAGGATATGTGCATTCCTACTAGGACTTATTTAACATACAACAACAAACCGTGGTTTACAGCAGAGCTTAGGCAGCTTCGTCAGGCAAAAGAGGATGCTTACAGGGGTGGGGATAAAGTATTGTACAATCAGGCCAGGAACACACTGAATAAGGACATCAGAGTGGCAAAAAGAAGCTATTCTGATTCTTTTCAGCTAATGACCCTGCATCAGTGTGGAGTGGCCTGAAACAATTTACTAACTACAGGACTCCTACCCCCAACACTGTAGTGGACCAACAACTGGCTGACGACCTGAATGTGTTCTACTGTAGATCTGAAAGGCCCAATCTCACACCCCATACCTGCTCTGACCTTCACTTCACACAAACATCAACACCTCCTGCAACCCCCCTCCTTCTAGTCTACCTGCACTTAACCCTCTGGGGTCGACGGAAGCGCCAGCGCGTCCTGCTAGATTGTTTCCTCATAACAGTGGAAACAATTTAAAATACTCCGTCATTTTTGGGCATACAGATAAGTGTAAGACATCATTAGAGTCTATAAAGGGTCTACTTTTATTTGTGTACACTCACAATAACAACAAAACCTTGTGCTTTTGTAAAATAAAGAAAATAAACAGGGTGCGCATTCAGCCGTCTCTGTCTCTGCGAGCATCTTTCTGAAACACGTCACATAAATGAACTGAAACTCCGCAAATACTTATCAGACAAACATGAAACATATGTCTAAAGAAAGCTTAAAATGTCTACTTTAAAATAAAATAATTCAAATTTAAAACAAATATTCTCCTGCAATGTAATCTGTATGAAACAAAGTGATGTATAGTTTCTCCTAGCTCAGCTAATTATTGCTAATGTGATCCCGCCAACCAGCAGAGCGCGCTATTCATACGATAATGTGCTGAGACGATCAATGCAAATGGTAAACGCCCCCAACAGTGTCTTAAAAAACATCAAGTTCATCATCAGATTCATTCACTTTTCTGCGCGTTTGGAAGATGGCACACTATACAGGTGAGGAAGCTCCTGGATAGTGACGAAGAGTTCACATTTTCCTCAGAAGAAGAGCGGGACTCCGATGAACGTTTGCATTTTGAAGAGAGACTTGATCCAGCCGAGGATACAATTTCTGATGAGCAAAGCTTTACTTACATTAGTTGACATGCTATTTTATATAAACATGTACATATTTTACTAGTTGGACTATTTCCAGACTTGCCAGCCAGTATTCAAAGTATTGAAATTTGAAATATGTCCTAATGGGCAAGTTTTAGTTACATTTAAATGTTGTTTCGGCTGAAGCAGGTATTTAAATTGTATGCTGTATGATATAAATATTATATGTAATATGATATAAAAATTATATGAATGTTTAGATTATATTTTAACTAGTGTTTATGCTGCCTCATTATCATCAATGAAGCTTGTGCTTGCAAATATCTGTTCAGGTGTAAATGTGTAAAATGTGCTGGAAATATGCCCATATTAGAAAACCAGCATATTAGAATGATTTCTGAAGGATCATGTGACACTGAAGACTGCAGTAATGATGCTGAAAATTCAGCTTTGATCACAGGAATAAATTGCATTTGACAGTATATTCAAATAGAAAACAGTTATTTGAAATTGTAAAAATATTTCACAATATCACTGTTTTTGCTGTATTTTGAATCAAATAAATGCAGCCTTGGTGAGCAGAAGAGACTTCTTTTAAAAACATTTAAAAAAATCTTACAGATCTAAAACTTTTAAATGGTAGTGTAGGTCTAAAGCTTTTAAGTAAAGTCTTTATGTAAAGAAAATGTATAGTCAGATTACTTATTTTAACTTAAACTTGATTTTGTGAATAAGCTACAAACAATACATTCAATCATTAAGTCTCCTCACATTCATTCTCTCTCAGGGGAGGGGTCCTCAGGTGTGAATCACATCAATATTCATGATCATCCACGCCTCCTCGCATATGGCCTTTCTAACACTAAAAGTGTCTTACAAAAGTTAAATGACTATATTGTTTTGTATGAATGAGTGATCAGGATGGTTTTCACTTCATTTTGTAGCAAAAACTCTAGGCTACAAGATCCAGTTCTCAAAAGTCTTGTGAACAAATGTTTAGTATGTGTTATATGGCCTCATTTCAGTGACTTAACATTTTTGTTTTTTCAAAAATCACGCATAAAGTTATTTTCTGAAAAATACAAACATGTACATACATGTTGCTCACATGTTATTGTAGCCCAGATTGTGCTGAATACACTGTTATCAGACTTTAGCCATTAATATGTTTTTAAGCAACTGAAAAAAGCACAAATGTCAAGGCATGTCAAAACTTCTCCAGGGCCCAAAACATCCTCAGACCCCAGAGGGTTAAGATCTGTGAAGAAGAGGTGTGCTGTGTCTTCTGAAAACAAAAGACAAGGAAAGCACAGGGTCCAGATGGTGTCTCACCCACTTGTCTAAAATCCTGTGCTAACCAGCTGGCCCTCATCTTCACACTGATCTTCAATAGATCACTGGAGCAGTGTGAAGTCCCATGCTGCTTCAAACACTCAATCATCATTCCTGTCCCAAAGAAACCCAAAATCACAGGACTTAATGACTACAGACCCATCGCTCTGATGTCTGTGGTCATGAAATTCACCACCTGAAGGACTTTCTAGATCCCCTTCAATTTGCTTATCGAGCAAACAGGTCTGTGGATGATGCAGTCAACATGGGATTACATCATATCCTGCAACATCTGGACAGACCAGGGACATATGCAAGGATTCTTTTTGTGGACATCAGTTCGGCTTTCAACACCATCATCCCAGCTATTCTCCAGACTAAATTACACCAACTCTCTGTTCCCACGTCTATCTGTCAGTGGATCACCAGCTTTCTGACGGACAGGCAGCAGCTAGTGGGACAGGGGAAATTCACTTCCAGCTCATGTACAATCAGCACTGGTGCACCCCAGGGATGTGTGCTCTCCCCACTACTCTTCTCCCTGTATACAAATGACTGCACCGCCAAGGACCCCTCTGTCAAGCTCCTGAAGTCTGCAGATGACACTATTGTCATCTGCCTCATCCAAGATGATGATGAGTCTGTATACAGAATGGAGGTTGAACGGCTGTTTCACTGGTGTAGTCAAAACAACCTGGAGCTGAACATGCTCAAAACAGTGGAGATGATTGTGGACTTTAGGAGGAACACCCCAGCATTGACCCCCCTCACCATTCTAAACAGCACTGTGGCAGCAGTGGAGTCATTCAGGTTCCTGGGCACTACCATCTCACAGGACCTGAAGTGGGAGACCCACATTGACTCCATTGTGAAAAATGCCCAGCAGAGGTTGTACTTCCTTCATCAGTTGAGGAAATTCAACCTGCCACAGGCGCTGCTGATACAGTTCTACTCAGCAGTCACTGAGTCTGTCCTCTGCACTTCAGTAACTGTTTGGTTTGGTGCAGCTATGAAATCGGATATCAGAAGACTACAAAGGACAGTTCCGACTGCTGAGAGCTTTATTGGTTGCCCCCTGCCCCCCTTCAAGAACTGTACACTTCCAGAGTAAGGAAAAGGCTTGTAAAATCACTCTGTACCCCACTCACCCAGCCCACTCCCTTTTTGAACTGTTGTCTTCTGGCAGGTGCTACAGAGCACCAGAACCGTCAGGCACAGGAACAGTTTTTTTTTCCCTCAGGCTATCCATCTCATGAACAGTTAAAACTGTTCCACTGAGCAATAATAAATGTGCAATACACAGCTTTGTCTATTTATATTTATCCAACATACCACACCTCTTCTGCCATTACATTCCCTTGCTTCTGTATATAACAGATTTGTATTTGTATATTGTACATACGTATATATATATATATATATAATTTGTCCTATTGTGTATTTCCGTATATATATTATTTTCTATTCACTTTTATTTTTATTCTATTTTTTTATTATTATCTCTGTCTTGTTGCTGTATTGTTTGTGCATTGGAAGCTTCTGTCACCAAGACAAATTCCTTGTATGTGTAAGAATACTTGGCAATAAAGCTCATTCTGATTCCGATTCTGGTAAATATTATCAGCTTTTTCAGCAGAGAAGAAACATTTAGGCAAAAATAAAAGACATAATATGTCTTTTCTCTATTTCCTGTCTAGGAAAAATTGGCACATGAAGGATGTGATCTTTTTGTGCAGCCCTTAAGTAATGGGAAACTGCACGCAGAGTAATGCCTGAAATAATAGCGTATTGGTTCCTTGTCAAAGTATGCAACATTCGGTAAAGTGTTATGGAAAAAGTCATAAAACGCACTTCCATCAAGGTTATGGCAAAGCATGCTAGATTCAATTCTAAAAATGCATTCATACCCAAAGTCTTGTTAAAAATTGCAAGTTTTTTTCTTGTCATAGAATGGGGAGCAATGAAACTTTTTTTTTTAGCTTGAAACAATTTGTGAAAGACACTATAACATTCCCTGTAGAAGCTCAGTGCGTTTGGAAAGTTGTGTGTGTTTAGGTGAGTGTGTATAAAGACTCCCTGAAAGGGAAAAAGGGCAGACTAATTTGTGAGAGAGCGAGAAGAAGTTGCCAAACCACTGCGGGTGTCTGAAACTGATACCATGTCTTTGTGGGGTGTATTGAGGGTCTGCATTCTCTAAAGGTTTTCTTATAAAGATTGATAAGGGAGCAGGCTAGCCTCAATGTCTCCACAGCTGAGACACACAAAGACATACGATCCTGAGCACAGCAGCCAAATCTTTAGACCTCTATAAGCTTTTGGCTCATACGTGAGCAGGCTCTCACCTCAAATAAATGAGATGGGAAGACTGAAGAAAGCAATGTCTGTGTGAAAGGGGTTTTGGAAATAGGACCATCCAGTTCAACCACCGACACCAATTTATTCACTTAGTGCACAAGGTAAAGTGAGTTTTAGGTGTGTGATTTATTGCATAGGAAAGCAAGAAGTTCTCCAAAAGGAAAAACACAATAAATGATAAACTTTAAACTGAAACAAATGGTTCATATAAACTGTGCCTCCCAGCTCTCTGGTTTCTAATGAATTATACTTTTTCCTCTTACTTTGGTTGGCACTTTTTGCCAAAGCAAAAAAAAAAAAAAAAAAAGCAAATTATTAAAGAGACAGTTTACCCAATGAAAATATGACTTAAATTGCCATTAACACAATGGCAATTGCAATGCTTCAAAAGACCTTTACACAGACTGTTTAGTATTATTTTTTATTTTTTTACCATAATTAAGCTGGGTAAATCTATACATTTTTAATTGACTGATGTAGATTTATATCACTTTACTTCAAATGCATTATATTACCAGGCATTAAATAAATAAATAAATAAATAAATAAATAAAAACTGGTCAACACTGCCACTGTGCAAGTGAAAGTAAATTTGACATCTTTCTCTCTTCAGACTGCCATAAACCATTTCTCTCTTTCTATTTTTTTTTTTTTTAATTTTATATATATATATATATATATATATATATATATATATATATATATATATATATATTCTATATAAAGTTAAATGGAATTGTTCTTTGTTTTTATTACTATTATTTTGCTGTTGGAGCAAGTGTCAAAGCAAAAATAATATTCACTGTGTCCTCTCATTGACCTCTATAGAAATATACTCTTCTACAGTTTACTTCCACGTTGCAAACCCAGAAATTTAATATACAGTAGTACATGAGTTGTATGGACCACTTTTATGATACTTTTTATGTTGCTTTTTTGTTAATTTTGTATTTTGACAGCCCCATTCACTTTCATTATATGGAAAAGACTCCAAAGGTACCACTACTGATCCCACTGTTGAGGATGTGCAAGACTATATGGACTAGGGATGTGCACGGTTACCATTTTAACATTCAGTTGATCGCATGGTTTCACAAACAGTTAATCTGTGTTTCGTCGGGATGCGAGAATAAAGAATGTTTATTGTACTGGAAATTCCTTAAACACAACTCAAAATACCAGCAAATAAAGTTCACAGTGAGCAATGAGACTAAATAGCACAACACATAGATCTTCAAAAGATAAAATCTCACAGTTAAGTCAAACAAAAATAATGAAACTGTTACAGCCTGTATATGTGCTCTGCCTGGGCAGGTTCTCATATCCGTATGGCAGCAAACGCAAGTATTTTCATGTGTGTGAAGTTACACTGCTGCGGTTAAATAGCCTCTTCTGTGCTTTGATCTGTTAAATGGTTAAAAATCAAATGGCACTAAACTTTTTAGATTTTTGTGCGTAAATATGCACACTGTATTACCGTTAATCAAGCTTAGAAACTTTGCTTGGTGAGAAACAACCTGGAATTATTTTTAATGGTGTAACAGTCACATGAAGTCCTCTTTGCAACCTGAACTTCTTCAGAATGCAGCACAATGAACAAAAACTCCATGCAGGTGTTTTGAGATGCATTCATAAAAATGTAAGTTCTATTTAACTTTATTTGGTGTCTAAAAATGTGGCGGTCCTGTGCAAAACACTGAAAGAAAAAACTGTTTGATTCAGCGCAAGAATCAAAGACGTCCGTCAAACGCGTGTTAACAGTATATAGAAAAAAGCACAGATGCACACAAAAGCATGTTTGAACAGCCTCTAACTTGCCCTTGAAAAACTCACCCAAACCCAACGGTTTGGCATGACTCGTCGAGTTTGTGTCTGGTTTAAGGCCTCTTTTGCACGTGTAGAATAACCGAATATACATTTTGGTATTCTAATAGTGTAGCGTCGGACAATTAACCGAATTTTGTCCATCTGTGCACATCCCTAATGCAAAAGTCATGAATTACTGAAGCTTTTTTGATGGTAAGCTTGTCATCTGGAGAAGTTTCAAAACACCCCGAGGGAACCTGGTCTAAGCCAACAAGCTGGTGGAACAAGCCAGCAGTCTGTCACTCTTGTATGGTTATCTTGTGTACACACTTTGGCTGATGTCTCCTGGATGTACTTCCATATGCTCCATATACTGGGCTAATTTCCATCTCAACAAATAATGCTATGCAGTTATCAGCATGAGACATGAGGTTAGGTCAGTAGTCACAGTGGTCAGTGGGCAACAACTGTGCTGTCACTGGGTCAGAATTGACAGGCTTCATGGAACGGAAATGGGTGGATGTCCTTGTTTTGCTTAGAAAGCACACATAATGCCAAGTTAACTCTAAGACCAATTTATGTGTGTGTGGATATGCATGTGTGTGTATGAGTGGGTCTATGAATGTTTGTTGGATTGCAAATAGCCTTATGGTTAACAATCTACAAATCTCGCGTAGTCGAGACGGATCATCCTGATGAGCCATTGCGATGAGCTGGAAAGTGCTAACCAGGATTAGTTAATTGCACCAGGGGGACAATTGGTTTTATCACGCCTGGGGTGGGCGGTTCGTGGCGAGTCAGAGCAGACACCCCACCGGGAATATCGTCCGGGGAAGGCGTGCTGCCCCGCGAGCCCGCAACGGTGGCCGGTGGCTGGGGCGGGCGAGAGGCCCCAAGAACCACCGCACTTACCTGTTTGCTGGCTTTCTTTCAACAGAGAACAAGGGAATGTGAGATACTCGCATCCCTCTCATTGACCAGAAAGACTTTCAGCGCCTGGCCATCGCAAGCGCGAGGGCTGGAAGGGCTGAGCATTGGAGAATGACCCAGGGAATGAGGAAACTGCTCTTTTATTGACAATTTGGGTGCCGGGGCCCAGAATGCACTCGGCGATGTTGCGAGGGTACTCACCTCGTGCTGGCCCAGGGGCAGGAGTGGAGCCCGTGCTCTCACCTGGGTCAGGCCAGTCAACGTCAGTCACCTCATCCCTGGGTCGCCTGTCTCAGGGCCGCTTCAAAGTCCGTCCGAGGTTCTTGGCGGCCGGCTGATGGGCAGGTGGTGCCACCTTCCTGCGGGAGGATCTTCTTCTCAGAGGCCAGTGTGTGGGCTCCGATGGTGGGGGAGCCGGGGCCAATGCTGCAGTAGGATGGTCCTGGTGAGAGGCAGACGGGGCGCAGGACTTCGGAGGCCTGTAGGTGGCCGAGTCGCGCCATGGCAGGATGTGTTTGATGGCCTCCATCTGCTTCTTCACCGTCGAGAACTGATGGCTGAATTCCTCAACAGTATCGCCAAAGAGCCCCCCTTGGGAGATGGGCGTATCGAGAAAGCGGACCTTCTCGGCGTCACGTATCTCCACAAGGTTGAGCCACAGGTGCCGCTCTTGGACCACCAAGGTGGACATCGTCCGGCACAGGGTGCGCGCTGTGACTTTCTTCGCCCGTAGAGCGAGGTCGGTCATGGTGTGCAGTTTCTGCAGGATAGCCATGGCATGCAGGGCGGAGGTGGCCTGACCCGCGGCATTGTAAGCCTTCGCCAATAGTGACGAAGAAAACTTACACGCCTAGGAAGGGAGCCTTGATCGGTTCCTCCAGGTGGCTATGCCCTGCGGACATAAATGCACCGCTACAGTATGCTCTACCTGTGGAAGCTCGACATATCCCTTAGCCGCTCTGCCGTCAAGGGTAGTTAGGGTGGACGAGCCCACAAAGTGTGTACAGGCAGAGAAAGGTGCCTTCCACAACTTTGTGAGCCCCTCGTGCACTTCCGGGAAGAAAGGCACTGGGATGGGGCACGGTCATGAGTCGCGCTCCGAGCCCAGAAACCAATCATCCAGCCGCGAATGCTCAGGGCAGGGCGGAGGGTTCCACTCAAGCCTGATGTTTGCAGCCTCCCGGGCAAGTACGGCTGCCAACTCAGTGTCCCCCTCATCCTGAGCTCTATCGCCTGAGAGCGGGAGCTCAGAAGATTCGTCCACTTCTGAAAGCAGAAGCCCACCCTCCGATGCTGCGACTGATAACTCATCCTCGTCACGAGCCCCAAACGAGACATTAAATCTGTCTAGAGGCGGACCGCCTGCATCGCTCGTAAGCTCTACCAGGCAGAACGAGCATGCTGGAGGATGGGAGGACTGCGGTGACTGAGCCGACGGAAATGCTCCCATATCCACATCCAGATCGCCCGCGGTGCTCGCCGACCCAGCCGCCTGAGTTTCAACCCAGGACGGACCGGGTTGGGAAGCAGCCACGGTGGCTCTCTGCTTCACAAAGAAGGAAGAAAGCCATGACTGCAATGTTCTCATGGGCAGTGAGAACATAACCCCTCCACAAAAGCTGCCTCGGCGTGCTGGCGATCCAAGCACTCGAGACAGATTTCGTGGCCATTTGGTGGGGAGAGATAACGGCCACACCCAGTAGCACAAAGGTGAAAGGACATCTTTAAAAAGATGCTAATCGTTTGTGCAAGCTCTTTTAGAGAAAATATACTCTTTTGAATATACTCTTTTTACACCTGTGGACTCAGCCCAAGGGGAAGCACAACACTCGACCGTGCGAGGGTGACCGCTGATATGCGCCGTAATTCCAGCAGCAGATAGCAAGGTGATGGGACAAACACACACATGCGCTCAGCTCCGAAGAACAAGTCTGAATGAGTGGTGCACACCATCTCTTTTTATACCTGTATGTCCGGGGCGGAGAGTAGCATGCAAATTCCACTCACCAATTTTCATTGGCCTTTTCTGAATAAAGCAAAGGTGATTGGGGCTCTCAAGAGCGAACCTCAAGTGTCACTACATCGACACAATATCTAGTGAGTGACAGACAGGGAACACAATTTACACATCTTGTTACACAACACAATATACAATATACACCTAATAATATACAATATACAGTATACACAAAATAAGAAGACTGTGTACAATAAAAATACACTGTACCCCTCCCCACCAAAAAACACACAAAAATACACACAAATGCATGACAGTAATCAAGATTATTCTGATACACACATAGACGATTTTTCTGCAGCTAACCATGTGTGAAATATGACTGATACAGAAGCACTGAGTGATAAGAACTAGCCGAATCCAAATCCTATTTTATTCCCATAACAATATTATTGCTGGAGTGAAGAGTGTGAGAAGGAACATGCTTGTCTGAAGTACTTAAGAGGTTTAAATAACTGATGTAATTAAAGCGTGACTTGATAGATGTAATTTTATCAATGGACAATTCAATTCAATGTGTTTGTGTGAGCTTTTCACAATACATATTGTTAATAAAGCAGCTTCACAAAGAAAGTAACCTCACAAAATCCCCAGTGAGCGAGCCAAAGGCGACAGTGACAAGGACAAACTCCCTGAAATGTTTAAGCAGTTGAGGAGGAAACCTTGGGGCAACCAAGACTGGGAAAGCCCACCTCCTTAGCACATTTAAAAATAATAATAAAAAATAAAAAAATAAGCATATACATATGTCCGCTTGTTCTGGCACGTACAGTAGAATGTGGTGAATCCATGATTTTATAGGTTACTCATCTCTATTAATGCATCACAAGCCATTTCTCAAGCAATGTCCACATCACAAGCCATTTCTCTTGGGTGAAGATCTATGCAGATTACAGGTTCCTGCAAGTCTTTACAAATAAATGACCTAGTTCAGGCTTGCCATGAAACTCTGAACGGCAAAAGCTGATAGATTCTTTGAACCTGTTAGCAAATCAGCTTGCTCACATGTGATGTGTCAAGCCAATTGGCTCACATGGTGTAAGCTGACAGGTCCTTTGACATGTAATCGGGAAGTCAATCAGCTTGCATACTCTCTTTGCATAACATTTGAATTTGCTCACTTTGCGAGTAAGCCCGTTTCTCTGCAGAGCACTGCCGAAATTTTCTCTGAAACCCTCCACCTCCACTTATCTAATTGTGCAGCAGCATGTCCACATGCTTAACTCAGTATGTCTGTGTATGTTACGTAACATTGTTACATCTGTACACCAACATTCATTGATGTAGAAGCATGTTCCACCGCCTCTCGTTTTCCCCGTTAACTCCGCGATGTAATCCGCTCTGAACAGCTGAAAGCCCGGCAGATGTAACGCGCTGTCCGGAATGGCTTCACTCAGCCAGGTTTCTGTGAAGCACAAGGCAGCAGAGTTTGAAAAGTCCTTGTTTGTGCGGGTGAGGAGATGTAGTTCATCCGTTTTGTTAGGGAGAGAGCGGAGATTCGCTAGATGAATGCTCGGCAGCATTGTTTGAAAGCCCCACCGACAGAGTTTGACCAGCGCGCCTGCTCGTCTCCCTCGCCTGCGTCTCATAGCACGTTTAAACAACACAGCTGTGCCTCCGAATAAAATGTCAAACAAAACGTCTGAATATTCAAAATCCGGGAAAAGATTGACTGGTGTATGCTGTCGAATGTTCAGCAGTTCGTCTCTGGTAAAACTGACTGAAAAAAGATTACTAAACACAGGACAAACAAACAAAAATAACAAAACAATAGAAGCGCTCCACACCGAGGAGGCCATCCGCGGTGCCATCATGATGTCATATCATGACATAAACATGACAAAGACAGCAACATGGCTAAAAGATCCAGTGCATTTCTAAAAATGCAACTTAAATTTCTTATCTCAAATATGCTGTAGTAGTATCTTCAAGTGTATGTGTGTGTGTGTCCACTATCTACAACCTTCTTAGCTGTGTGTGGCATGTATGTGTACAGTATGCTTGTTTACCTATGTTTGTGTTGGTGTGAAAGACAGAAATAAAATACTAATGAACTGAAAACATTTCTGAAAACACATTTGCAAACAGCTTTGATAGTAAAACCATTGTACATTTGAATGTTTGTTGTTTCTTTTCGGTGTGCATATACAGGTTTGCTTGTGTGTTGCATCATGCATGTGTATGTGTGTATGTACAGTATGTCTGTTTGTGTGTGTATATGTGCAGCATATGTGTTTACACAATTTTAAAGCGAGTGGATTTCTACCTCCCTGATTGTGCTCGGACGAATTGAGTATCCTTTATCACTTGCGCATGTGTTACGCTATTGCATTGTGTTTGTGTTTTATTGTGTACAGTACATAAAGAACATAAAAGAGCCATTGCATGTAAGATGCCGTTACGCATATGTTTCCACCTTGTGAGCGATATATCTCTCTGTCAGATGGGAACGAGCGCTGTTTTCCATATATGCCTCTCCTCCCGCGGCAGCATGCGAGGGATAGAGGTGTGCAAGGATGGGGTAGAGCGCGAAGATTTGAGGAGGATTTGTCTCTGGCCCAGTCTTGCATGACACTCTCCTCCAGCCAGGGCTGGGAACATGCTGACACAGCGCTCACCGAGATTGATTGTGAGCGCATGAAAACTTGAAATGCTTTGCTTTCGTTTTCAATTTGAATAAACAACTACACTCCCCTGCATCCGTAGTAATGCTGCTCACTCATCTGCCGTCGCCTCGATACGTGTCCTCTATGCCTTAGTGGTTTGTTAGAGCACATGCTCATTAGCTGACAAATCAACACACAAAAAAAAACTAACATAGGAATGTAATACATTTTCAAATGCATTCTACTTAATATTATTGTCTTAGCAATAAATGTGTAATCCAAGTAACGTAATTTTATTCATGTCTGTAACTGTAATCAGATTACTTAATTTTAAAAGTAATACATTACATCAATGAGTTATTGCAAAATGTAATTAGATTACAGTAACACATTACTTTGTAACGCGTTACACCCAACACCCTGTGAGAGGCTAAAATGACAAAAGTAAAACTCAACTCTAGTTTCAATGAATTCGGTTTAAGATGACTCACCCAGCCAGCACAATGAAGAAGTCTAGTCGATTCCAGGTGTCTCCAAGGTAACACTTTTTCCCAAAGATGCCCAGTGCAACCATCTTGATTACCATCTCAATTGCAAAAAAAGCAAAGATGAAGTCATCAAAGTCCTGAGAAGAAGAAAGAAATATCCAAAGTGTTAGAAAAACTCAGAACGCTACATTGCCCAATACGGAGTCTGCAAATGTGTTCTTCTTTGATCAAACTACAGTACACACAACAGATTAACCCACTCTTAATTTAGAACGACTCATAAATAAATAAAACCATACACAGGCATATGCAGATGAATATTAAATTTTCCACTTTGATATCACAGCATGGTGTGTGTGGGGCTAAGCCTTGACTTTTCCTTAGACTGAGCTTAATGAGTCTGTCTGAGTGGGCACAAACAGGAGAGTCAAGCTTCTACCCACAAATCCACTGCTAGTCCTCTGCTAATGTTCCCCAAAATGTGTTTTGCATTAAATAACCTAAATATGCATCACAGAAATACAGAGATAATGATATGCAGGATGGAGCCTATTATTAATGAAAATGTTGAATGCACTGCATTAAGAGAGAAAAGAGTCAATGACACCTGCATTATAACTTTGAATCACTGTTCACTGCTTGTGTACTTTTCCTTTTGGAGACAAATGATTTTTAGTGACTTTAGTTTGTGCTAATGGCCATGATGATTAAAGCCTGAAGGGCACCTTTGCCAGACTCTGGAAGAAATTACTCACAAAACACTCCTTTGTAGTGATCTGAGAAAAATAAAATACTGTCCAACAATGACTGCACAACCCAAATTGGTAATTTTCTAGAGAAACTCTCTTCTTATTAGTCTTTGAAGCATTGTAACTGAAAATAGTAAAGTCTGTTATGAATTGGCAACAATAGCATTGCACCAGTGATGCATCCAGTATTACAGTTAGGAATAAATATCTGGATAAATCAGTTTAAAACATATCTCCTTATGTATGATAAAGTTATAAAACAAGCTACTTCAATCTACAGCATATTCAGTTATTATTGTTAAAAAATGGTTTGTTGTTGAATGGATTGTTGATGTAGACCGTAGCATTTGCAATGCAAAGGTCATGAGTTCATTCCCAGGGAACACCTAAACTGACAAAAAGTACACCTTGAATGCAATGCAAGTTGCTTAATTATTGTAAATGATTAGAACTACATGCGTAAAAGAGATTAGCTAGACCTCTTTTGATTTGTTTCCAACAATAGATCTTACAAAACCTTTCGAAAGGCTTCTTTTTTCACCTCTCGAGTGAAGACCATAAGATGGGTCCTTGAGATATCAGGAGACTCAGAGACTGTCATTACCTCAAGGTCGGCTGTCACTGAAAGACACCCGAGCGTTTTCAACCAGCGAGGATATTAGTCAAAGCTCTTAAGCAAGGAATTCCCTCCAGCAGAAGCACTTGCACTCTGACAATACATAGAATGTTAATTAAGCCACAGTGGAAAGCATTCCATGTCGCTTGTGTATATCATTCATAGCCAAGCTCTAATGTATTACCTCATCCCTGATCTCTTACCTCCTGTTATTTTATAAAGTAGACATTTGGGCTATAGTGGGTTAAAGCTCTTGCCAATTGAAAGTTAATGGTAACAGCCAACATATCCATAAACTATGTTGTCACGATAAGGACAAAGGCAGAGGATATCATTTTACATTAATTGTTTGTGGGTTGGGGGGAGGAGGGGCTGCTATTCAGGGAGTAGTGATGTCCAGATCGTGAATGAATCATTCTTTTGAACCGGTTCTTTTTAGTGAAAGAGTTGAACTAGTTCACCAAATCGGACTGAATCATTTGAAACAGTTCGCGTCTCGAGTCAACACTGATCCACAAGTTATTCTATCTTAACCTGTCTCTCAGATGTGCCTGACACTCTGAATCGAAATGAGCTGATAACCGGGAGTAATATGATCCTAGAACTGGTGATATCTGCTTTTGCCAAATCTTCTTTGCAATTACCCGCTCCAACTAGTTCACAAATCGGACTGAATGCTCGGGTCGCACCAGCTCTCGAGTCAACAGTACAATGAGTCGCTCGCAGCAGTTCTCGAGTCAACAGTGCAATGAGTTGCTCGTAACTTACAGTTCTCAAGTCAACAGTACACTGAACTGAGAATCGCCTCTTTTGGAGGTGTCCGACAAGAATCGATGAGCTGCTGACATTGAGCATGTGTGTGATTAAGGGGCGAAATGTATGTTTCAGGTGTATTTTTTCTGAACAACAGAGAGTGTAACAAATAAAACATACTGGAAATATGTTTATGACTTGATTGTATTACCGTTTTATCAACGTATGAAGATGATCCAGTCTACAGCTCTCGAGTCAACAGTACATTGAGTCATTCGCAGCAGTTCTCGAGTCAACAGTACACTGATCCCAGGACAGCAGCTCTCACATCAGCAGTACATTGAGTCGTTCGCAGCAGTTCTCGAGTCAACAGTACACTGATCCGAAGACAGCAGCTCTCGCGTCAGCAGTACATTGAGTTGATCACAGCAGTTTGCGAGTCAACAGTACACTAAACTGAGAATCGCCTCTTTCGGACATAATACTGAGAACTGCTGATCAGTGAGCAGCTGATGAACATGCGTGAACCGAGGACTTGAATGAGGGGGCGAAGACCATCTCAGAAGACCATGCTTTAATGTTAACTACAGTAATTATCTGCCTTAATAATGTGAACATGGTGAACACAGATGAAAAAATTATAATAACAACTATAAAAAACATGAAAATCGTATATACTAAAATCCGTGATTTGTCCCGTATTTTAAGCTATTCAGATGGGTTCTTTCTTGTAAATGTTGCCTAATGCGGGTAAGGGACCATCTAAAAAGTCCACACATTGAGCTAAAACGTCCTAATACTGTCAGGTGTGATAAGGGACCGTCCACACAAGCGAAAACTGCCATCGCTCAAACAGTTACTCATACAGTATTTTAATCCATATAATAAGTTTATTTTATAAACAGTACATACATTCAACTCGTCACCAAAATACCACGATAAAAAGTTTACAGCTCTTATACGCACAATCAATACATCAAACAAGATCTTCCTCCGATGCGTGCTGCCATTTGTTTACATAAGTAGCTGTTGTCATTCATCAAACTAACAGTGACTCAAAGAGTCTTTTCAAACACATAATATATTTATTTTATGTAACAAACAGCCTAATTGTCACCAAAGTACCACAGTAACAGCCACGTCTACTTATTAGGTGCAGATGCGGTTTTCATTCACTCAGTCTTTTCAGCAGTGGCGAATTCTTCGGGCCAGCAAAGCCTTCTCTGCTGAAATAAATGCCAAATAAATAAATATTACTTTCATTCTCAATCACCTTTTTGCCGATGTATTTTTAATCGCTTTCCACTCTTAATTAATCTACAAACAAATAGAGAAAAACTAAAAGTTTACCCAGTCAGAATTTATTCCTTGATGCTTACAAGCAAAGTGTGACAACTGTTTCACAAATCACATGCCCGAAGCAGCGCGCAAGTCTGAGCTCCACCCTGTCAGGCCTTCAGAATTTCTTCAGAATCCCTCAACAATGCAAATGAATGGGCAACTAAAGTCAGATTGTCAGATTCATCAGCCAATCAGATTGATTTATTTGTTCTTGGTGGGTGTGAGCTTTATGATATGTCCCAGTCAAGCTTTAAGTGATGTACATAATTTGAAAGCGAAGAGCGCAAGATCTTGCTGACAATATGGCTGTCATCACTGCTGGTATTGCCGTTGAGAAAGACATCCTTATGGATTTAAAAACATGAGATGTTCTGCATGACCATGTGATTGCTTAATTTATTAAACAGGAAAGGAGGACTGATTTTCATTTCAAGCCAACTGGTAAGTACTTTTTGCATTGTTACAGCAACATCAGGAGTTTTCTAAGTGTAAATTAGGCTGCTTGAGAAAAATTGTCGGATCAAGTAGTGCTGCGTTTGGAAAGTCAGATTTTACAACTTCCTACTTGGAAAAGTGCAATGGAATGCATCTTTAAATCAGAATTGCAACTTGTAGGATCGTGCAGAAATTCTCAACTCCAATTTCGCCGAGATGCAGGTGCATGATGTCACACAAACATGTCGACACTCAGGGAGATATACAAAGTAAGTGATAAACATTCATTTTATTAAGTAATATCGATAAATTAGTTCATTTCCACATTACATGAAACAGGTGTATAAAATATGGTAAATTATAATCTATTTTGATAATCGTACAACTGTAGCACAAATGCTAGCGCTGCAGCATTTTTTCTCAGTTGGGTTGCTAGGAGACATCTCTAATGAATGTCAAACACCTGCTAAGCTAATGGGAGCACTGCAATTTTGTTTCCTAAAATGTCATCTTCCGAATATCGGGGAATGGAATGCATTTATGGTCAGAGATATCAAGTAGGAATATCCCACATTCAACTTGAATGGAACGCAGCATAACCATATACCCTGACGAAATGAAATTTATTGCAAGCAACATTTAAATCGCAAATATCATTAGATAGATTTTTCCAGGTATTATAGACCTCTTTGGTAGATTCATATGAAAAATTATGATTTTTGAATGTCTGTTCGGGAGACTGCAGCATGACAAAACAGTCATGCTACAGTTAAAATTAGGCTTGCTTGAGCATTAAGTGTCGTTTCAAGTTCTGGCTTTCATGCGTGGACGTGTTTTTAAACACTTACCTGTTCCTCCCAACGTCCTCTTCACAAGACTCTCCACGATTCCTCTAATCCTCCTCTACTACAAGCCCAGACTGACAAAAGTCATGGAGCTGACCGGTCCCTTAATGGAATTATTCAAACAAGACCTTCCTCTCCTGGATTACACCGTCAAATTCTGTGACTCCTCCTTCCAAGCCTGCCACGGTCAACGAGCCAGCACCCACGCCTGCCATGGTCAATGAGCCAGAGCCTATGCCTTTAGCCCCGACCATCCCAGTGCCAATGCCTGTAGCCTCGACCGTCCCAGAGCCAGTGCCTGTAGCCTCGACCGTCCCAGAGTCAGTGCCTGTAGCCTCGACCGTCCCAGTGCCAATGCCTGTTGCCTTGACCACCCCTGAGCCAGCTATCTCCAAGTTATTAGACCTGGACTTGCTCCCTGCCCTAGTTCCCACCCTGGCTACCCTTCATCATCTGCTGGTTCCTGCCAGCTTAATGGACACTCTGGTTCCATCCAGTGCCCTGCCCCTTCCTCCTCCGCTGGCTCCACTCAAGACATTTGCTCCTCCTTCTCCTCCTCCTGTTTAGCCGGCTCCTCCCACATCACCGGCTCGACCTTCACTCCCTGCGAAACCACAGGCAAGGGGACCTGTCGACCCTCTGACTCTGCCTTGGCCCTCTGAGCCCTCGGCTCTACATCCCCTCGTCTCCACCGTGGGCCGTCAGCCTATCGGTGTCACCGGGGTCCCTTGTCCCTCCAGCTCTGCCTTGGTCCATCGGTCACCTGGCTCAGCCTTCGGCTCCACCAGGGACCTCCTCCCCTCCAGCTCCGCCTTGGTCCTCAGTCCCACCGGCTCCGCCTCAGTCCTCTGATCCCCCAGCTCCGCCTCGGACTTCTGAGCCTTCAAAGCTGCCTCGGTCCTCTGAATCCCCGGTTCCACCATGGTCCTTCGAGCCTTCGGCTACTCTCCGGGCACCAAGTTCCCTGGCTCCACCCCTCAGGTCTCTCACGGCTCCGCCTTCCAAGGCTCTGCCTGTCTTCGTCAATCCTTTCCTAGCTCCGCCCTCAGACTCTTCCACGGCTCTGCCCTCAGAGTCTTCCATAGCTCTGCCCACTTTCCCAGAGTCTCCTCCTCCAGCGGTTCCTCCTCCTGACCCAGTTCTTGCCCTGTGGCTGCCTCCCAGGCCTCCTGACACAGTTCCTGCCCTGTGGCCGCCTCCCAGGCCTCCTGACCCAGTCCCTGCCCTGTGGCTGCCCCCCAGGCCCCGGGATCCATTCCCAGCCCTGAAGCCACCCCCCAGGCCCCCAGATCCATTCCCAGCCCTGAAGCCACCCCCCAGGCCCCCAGATCCATTCCCAGCCCTGAAGCTGCCCCCCCAGGCCCCCGGGAACATCCTCCTTGGATCCTTCTTCAACTTCTGCGTCATCCTACCCTCCTCATCCATCTTTGGGCGCCAGGAGTTGCCCTTTAAGGGGGGGGGGTGGATATGTCACAGTCTGTCTCCCTCATGTTCTTCAAGGACTCTTATTTCTCCCATGTTTCACTGCCCTCATCACTTCCATCTGTTCCTTATTATCCTCACCTGTATTCCATTCCCTCATTTAGCTCCTTGTGTTTAAATACCCTCTAGTTTTGTTCATTCATTGGTCAGTCTTTGAAGTGTTACGTTGTGTTGTTGAAGTGTTACGTTGTGTTATAATGGTTATCTTTATTGTTTTGTTCCACTCCAGCGTTTGTTCCACTCCAGTGTTTATTCCACATTTATTATTAAAAGACTTAATGTATCTACTCCTGCTTCTCTTCCTCTCCAGCACCCAACGTTACAGATATTATTTGTTCATTTGTTTTTTACATCTCTAAAAGCTAAATAAATAAAACAAATACAGTACAGCAGACATAACCCATTTGTTTACATGTTTACTATATTATATACACTGTACAGTATTTTTTTTATGACAAGAAATCAAAAATGTAAATAAAATAAATAAAAAATACTCCTCTATACTCTGCAAACCTCTACCGGCTGTGCAGTGTCACGTGCAAAAATAACTCACTCCAGGGGGCACCGCAGGG
Organism: Myxocyprinus asiaticus; assembly: GCF_019703515.2. Classification (NCBI taxonomy): domain Eukaryota; kingdom Metazoa; phylum Chordata; class Actinopteri; order Cypriniformes; family Catostomidae; genus Myxocyprinus; species Myxocyprinus asiaticus. The sequence continues at coordinate 16,628,284 of NC_059379.1, forward strand.
GAATTTAGACCATACTCATGGAAAGGTTAACATTCATTTTTCTGTTAATACTGGTGTATTATTTGAGCTGTAAATTTGTTTAAATCATAATTTTTACAGTCGTTTTGGGGGTTTACTTTGTTTCGTCATCATGGCAACAAAGTTGTAAAATTGTATAGAACTTTACACAGAAAAGGTTAGTTAGCAATTTTATTACTCTAAAGTCATATTAACATGCATATCGTTTATGTCTTGTGGCTTTAAATTTGAAACTTACGGATTTGCCCCATTCAATTCAATTGTAAGTGCCTCACTGTAACTCATATTTTTGCTTTTTTTAAAGAAAAGTAGGGACAAGGCTAAATAAATTTTAGTAGTAACCAACATTATGCCACAGAATGCTGTCAATTGAACTTAACTTGTTTTGAACCTGGAATATTCCTATCATGCATTAGATATCATGAACTAACAATGAACAAGGATTGTTTACATATATAGTAGTCTTGGTAAATATTAATTTATCTCATTACTATTGTTAACTGTTTAATAATGTTATAATACATTGATGTAGAAATTAACATTAACCGAGATTTATAAAGGCTGTAAAAGTATAATTCATTGTAAGTTCATGTCAACTATTGTGTTAACTAACATTAAAGAATACAACCTTAGGCCAAAAACATACTTCATGCAAGTATGCAAATACGTGTACACAGATACGTGCGTTTGACCAACACATTGCAACACACAGCCCAGGTGAATGTGCATTCTTGTGTTTCTGTGGCGGTAAGGTAACAGATCTCATTACTCAAGGGGGCGATAGAGTTACCTTCAAAAATCTGTGCCATTAAACAGGTTTTGTTATTATTCAGTTAGTTTGCTACAAATATATTGACTTTATCTTACTTGTTCTGCAATATTCTCTTCAAACTGTTGCTCCATTATGACAGCAATTGAAAATTCACTATAGAAGCAGACAGTTCACACTTATGTTCGCTATGGTGCCCCTTGTGGTAACGTTGTTAATGTAATGTGTACTCATGTTGTGTTATGTTGTCTGAATAATTTTGGAATGCAACTATGCACTAAATTAAGCTTAAGTATTGTAGCTAGAAGCGCCTGCATTCGTGTACTTGAGCAGAGTACATTTTGGCATTTTTTGTAAAGTGTTTGCATTTTTTTGTGATTTAGTGACAATGCAGCAATGGCCTGGCAGGGCAAGTAACAGTTCTGTCAACTAGCCTGAAACTTTCTCACATTGGTGTTAGGCCATCAGGCCATCCTTACTGTAGCCCTGCAATATCGACAGATCTTGACCTCGATACTTCAAAAGAGATGGATGCATCTCATATACTATATAAGTTTAAAAAAAAAAAAAAAAAAAAGTAACTGTTAAATGACTCTTCTTTTAAATATATGATTTCTCAGCATCCATGTAGAGCTCTTGGCTTGCACAGCTGTATGAGCATGTGCATATAAATCTCTGCGGACCCCTTCTACGGTTCAATAGATCTCTCCAAAGATAATCGACGCAGACCAGGGGAACCCCTCGACACAAGAGTTTCAGCCAGCCAGTACAGCTCAGGGCTTAAAAATTCTCCACAGCTCATCTTTTTTTTCCTCTCTGCCTCTTAAACACACACACACACCCTACACACTATATGAATATCTTCCCCTTTATACATCCATGTCTGTCATCTCCTTTGTTTCAGAGAGCCTCTTTCCATATTCCTCCACCCCTCATTTTTCTCACCACCCATTTCTATTTAATACATGTCATCCTTCTCTTTCATATTTCTGGGGAAGCATTCAAAAATAGCATGCAGAAAGAGTCAGTCTTGTGTGCGTGTGTGGAAGCGAGGGTGTTTGTGCACGTACAGTGATCTTTTGGCACTGAATAAATCTTCTCATGGTGTCCTCTTTGTTGTACAAATAGCTGAGCACTTTATTGTCTGAGCTGTGAGTAGGTTATTCCAGTGCGACTCATGCACTTTTCCCTGAAAACCAGTTCTTTAAATACAGAAGAAAAAAATCCACACAGAACATCCATCCACCCTCACAAACACACGCATAGAGGAAGCTGACACAAACATTCACTATGGGTAAACAAAAATATCTTCTGCATTCCTTCTGTGTTCGTACTAATTTATTTTATTCATGTGAGCAGAGAGCGGTTGCTATGCTGATGACATCATTTAGTCTAGAAGGAAAGTGTACAATGCAGAAGATAAACACCAGCAATCACACTCAGACTCAACAAAATAATAAAAATACCCTTGTTCTGAAATTACAAAATCTAGCCTTGATTATGCAGGTAACCAGTAAGTATGCCGATGTGGTTTTATTGTGTTTACTGGTTAACACAGCAGAAAAATATATACAGAGGAATTTTAATTTGGAGGAAAATATTATTCTAATTTATAATAGATTTAGAAGTGTTATAAATTACCATAATTTTTTACTTCTGATTCAAAAACCTAATGGTTACAAAGATGTTGGCCACGTAACAACTTACCTGTGTGAAAACTAGCCCTGGTCTCCCCTATGTGCCTTTTACTAAACATTTCCCTTCTATGATTCCTATGCACTTAGTCCATATGGTATAGTTGATGTTCATCAATAAGAAGCATAGCTACCCAAATACATGAAAAAAAAAAAAAAAAAAAAATATACAGTAATCCATCCCAATGAATATCCCATTATGCTAATGTCAAGCAATAAACCACTGTCATCATTTGAATTACTCCAAGGTAAATTGGATTCCAAAGTGAAACAACTCACAAAAATGATGAAAATTGGTTCGCTTTACTGTATCTGGAGGCAATGATAAGAAAACCAAGCCAAAAGAGATCTTATTGTACAAGAGATATCAAGAAAATTGTACCAAAGAAAATTATCATCCAGACACAGACATACACCGATCAGCCACAACATTAAAACCACCTGCTTAATATTGTGTAGCATATAGCATAGCATTCTGAGATGATATTCTTCTCACCACGGTTGTATAGAGTGGTTATCTGAGTTACGTATAAGCCAATCATGTGTCAGCAGTGCAGTGCATAAAATCATGCAGAACGAAAGATATGGCTGAAGAATGATAGATAATTCAATCTGTAATTTTAACTCACACATGGAGAGCTTCTATGAGTCTGTGTGACTGCGGGTACGGTAACCGGTCGGGGCAGCACACATACATAGACACACACTTACATGGTTTTATTCACCCATCATTACACCGTTTACAGGTTTAGCTTGTCTCAGTGGGTGCACACTTTGAGCTGCAATAATTGTCTCCCATCATACACGCATACAAATCATTATACAGTATAAGCATTTCTACAAATCTAATCATCCCCAGAAAAAGTCTTGGTTACGTGAAGCGCAACCCTGGTTCCTTAAGTGGGAACGAGGTGCTGCATAATCGCATTAGGACATGCCCTGAGTGTCATGTGATCTGAAGCCCTTATACAATCATGCCAATTTATTGGCTGATGGCACTTAAGCGACGACCCTAGGGAGCTACGTCTTGGGCTCCATAGAGGCACTCGCTTCACGCCATCGAGTCAGATTTTTTTGCATGAAGGCACGAGCATATGCAGCTGCTAGAGAGTATTGCCAGCTTACACAGCATCTCGTTCCTGCGTAATCATATTGGGAACAATATACATTCACGCCATGTGAACAGTAGCTGCCAACTCTCTACACCCGTGTGGCAAGCATATAGTGATGCACAAGCGAGCTAAAGCGTCTGCATTAAACAGAGGGAATTATGAGTTAATTCCTGTTCCAACAGAGAGAAACTGGGAAGCAGGAGTCAAACCCTTGTCCAGTTTATAAAAGCTGACAAATTTATGCGGAGATGACCATACTGCCGCCATACAAATGTCCTCCAAGGATGCACCTCTAGCCAAAGCCCGTGAGGATGCCATGCTCCTCGTAGAATGAGTTTAAATACCCGAAGGCGAAGGTAAATTATGCGCTTTGTAAGCACTTGAAATTGCATCAACTAGCCAATGAGACAAGACATTGCTTGGACACCAAAACACCCCTGTTGTGTCCACAAAAGCACACAAACAACTGCTCTGACTTACACCACTGGCTAGTACGGTCAACATAAACTTGCAGCGCCTGAACTGGGCAAAGCATATGCAATCTTTCATGATCCTCCGACTCAAATGGGGGAGGACAGAAAGCCTGAAAATTAATAGTCTGCGAGTGAAATGATGTAGAAATGACCTTGGGCAAATAGCTCAAGCGAGGTCTAAACACCACCCTTGAACACCCTGGTGCAAAATCCATATATAAAGGATTAATCAACAGGGCATGCAAATCACCAACCTTTTTAAATGATGCCAATGCCACCATCAGGGCCATTTTAAAAGTCCGAAACTTATCAGCAACTGTTGCCAAGGGCTCAAACAGAGCAGCTGAGAGCACCTCTAAAACAACAGATAAATCCCATATAGGAACGTTGCCAGGACGAAAAGGTCTAAGCCTGTGTACCCTGGGCATAAAACGAGAGACAAGAGAATGTCTACCAACAGAGACTCCATTGATAAGCACATGCTCAGCCGCTATAGTGGCAACATAGATTTTAAGTATTGCTGGGGAAACCCCGACCCAAAACACTCTTGCAAAAAATCCAGCACTGTACCGACAGGGCAGTGAACTGGATCTTCACCTCGCACTGTACACCAAGAAGCAAAAATACACCACTTGAACGAATAAAGCTTCCTAGTTGATGGAGCTTTAGCATTCAGAATGGTATCAACCACAGCAAGGGATAAACCATCATTCAAAAGAGCACCCCACTGAGGGGCCATACCCATAACTTCCACAAGTCTGGTCCGGGGTGCCAAATGCTGCCCAGAGCCTGAGAAAACATGTCTGTTCTGACTGGAATCTCCCAAGGCACTTTCTCCAGGAGTGAGACCATACTTGAGATGGCCAAAACAGTGCCATTAACAGAAGCAGAACCAGATCCTTCAGAACTCTCTGCAGAACTGAGTACAGCAGACTGATCGGTGGAAATGCATAAAGCCGCGTTGTCAGCCACTGATGCACCAATGCATCAATGCCCAGCGGTGCCGGTGGCGAGAGGGAAAACCAGAGGGGACAGTGTAACATCTGCTCGAAGCGAACAGATCCACTTCACCTCTGCCGAGCCTTCTCCAGATTTGTTCCATAATCTGAGGATGTAATTTTCACTCTCCAGGCATCAAGCCCTGTCTGGACAGGAGATCCGCCCCCAAATTAAACTGGCCCGAAACACGCACGACTCGTAGAGACCGCACATTGTCCCGTGCCCACAGAAGAATGCGCCATGCCAGCCTCAGCATGGCATGAGAACGCATTCCTCCCTGGCAATAGATGTAGGACACCACCGTCCTGTTGTCTGACTGGAAAAGGACATAGCTGCCCTGGGAGGAAAAATCTTAACTCCAGCAGCACCGTGAACATTTCAAGACAGTTTATGTGCCAATATTACTGCTGGCCCGTCCAAACCCATCCAAACCCCATAGGCTGGACAACCCTTGTATACAGCATCCCAATCCGTGGAGGAGGCGTCTGTCATTATAACTTTGCGACAGACTTCAGAAAGCGGGTCCACTTCCATGGTAACAGAGTTCGGTAACACCCACGTGTTACTTTGAGGAGACAGAACGCATGCGTCAATGGTTGAAGTCCTTTTTGGTGGGGAATGACAGCGGAAGCCGCAATCATGAGCCCCAAAAGCCTGTGAAATGTTCTCGCAGGGAGAATGCATCCCACTCTGAACATCGCTAGACACCGGCGGAATGACAGATTGCGAGCAGGAGACAGATGCACCTGCATCACCTGCGAATCTAGCTCCACTCCTAAAAAGAGAGTCTGTTGCCATGGGAACAGGACACTCTTGTCTAGGTTTACACACAGCCCTAGATTGCTCAGATGGCTGAGAATGACATCTCAATATTGTGCAACCAAAATCTCCGAGAGGGCTAGCACCAACCAATTGTAATTCAAAACGCGGATGCCCTGAAGCCTCAAGGGTATCAAAGCCGCATCCATGCATTTTGTGAAAGTGCGTGGTGCCAGTGCAAGTCCGAACGGAAGGATGCAAAACTGATACGCTTTGCCCCCAAAAGCGAATCTGAGAAAGCACCTGTGCTTTGGTTCAATCTGAATATGGAAATAAGCATTCTTCAAATCTATTGTCACAAACTAGTCCCCCGGATGCATTTGTGATGTTATTTCCTTCTGTGTCAGCATTCTGAATTGACATTTTATTAGTTTGGAATTCAAATGTCTCAAATCCAGAATGGGACGCAAGCCGCCATCTTTTTCGGGACCAGAAAATAACGGCTGTAAAAGCTGCACTCTCTCTGAGAAGGGAGAATCTTCTCTATTGCCCCTTTTTCTAAGAGAGAATGAATTTCCCAAATCAAAAATGGGGCTTCTTGAACAGAAACTTCTGTCGGAACAACCTTGTTGAATACCGGTGGAGTTCGCCTGAACTGAATTACGTAACCATGCTTTATCATTCAAAGAACCCAGTATGAAATGTCCTTCAGCTGCTGCCAAGCCGACAGACAGGCAGACAGAGGGATTAATGCATGGCTTTTGCCTGCAGTGCGACCTGTAACCAATATATGGCGTGCTTGGCTTACTTCTGGCGATTATACCTGAACCAGCAGCACAGCGGAGGGAAGCCTTCGCTCCTCTCATACTGAGGCTGGTTAAAGGTTAAATGTTTTTGCCTTTATTGTATTCGGTTATAAAAGATGAGCACCCTGAGATGCCTTTGTAGCAGGGACGCTGACAGAATAAACCTTTTCCCTGGTATTTTGAATACAAACATTGTGGCAAAACTGGTTTGCCACAATGGCCACAGCATTCTTTATGGGGGTACAACGTTTGGTGCTTATGTTCACTATGCATTTTGCTCAACAAGGACGATGTAACACTGCAAGGCTTCGAGGGAAGAGTAGGCCTCAATTTCCATGTGGTCGCAGAAGAAGGAGAGAGATGGGAAGCCAGCGTTTCTTCCATCGCCGGGACTGAAGTATATCCGTGGTCGGAAGCTCGGCACACTTTAGAAAAATCCGAGGTCGATTGATTCGTAATCCTGGCCGAATAAGGTTGATCCTAGGACTTCAAAATCTCACGATGAAGGTCCGGGGATAAAAGGAGCAGCCTATGAGTCACAGCCGCATGCTGACCCACTAAAAAACAGTCGTCCAAGATCGATTTACAATCCTCCGTCTGCGCTTCATCCAGCCAATCCAGGTGCAATATTTCCACTGCACGTGTAATAACCTCCAGCAATTCCACATTAGTTGCCAAAGGTCTGGAAATCGAGATCCTCAGAATCCGATGCCGCCATAGACATGGCGTCCTCATCCTCAATGCCGAAGGAAACCGCAGTGTGGGCCTCAGGGCTAGGATGCAAAAGCCTGTGTGTAAACTCCAAATCTGGGGAGAGTGACAGAGAGAATCGTAGGTTGGCCTGCTGCTCAACTCTCATCTTCTTGGCATCCGCGCCGGCCTCCCATGAGTCAAATGGGCGTGTGGCGCTGGCAGACACATGGTCAGCACCAGCACATGGCTTGACCGAATTTCCAAATGAGGCGAGCCATTCACAGGGCGTCCTGACTTTCATTAAATCACATTGTGGGCAATCTTCACTCATGATGAACCGCCTGCAGGGAGGTAAGCACTTCTTAAATTCCATCCTGAGCTGCCACTCAAAAGGGAGAATAATAATTATCCTTGCTTCGACGCGAGTCGTTGGTACAACACGGGGCAGATGAGACTGTGCACTGAAGAACAGAAAATATGACTCAATGGCATGAAACGAGCGCCTTTATGAAGCCCGTGATGTAGCTCCCTAGGGGTGTCACTTAAGTGCTATCAGCCAATAAATTGGCATGAATGTATAAGGCTACAGACCATGTGACACTCAGGGAGTGTCCCAATGCGATTACGCAGCTCGAGTTCCTACGAAAGGGAACAAACACAAATCTGTTTTGTGTATTTTATTTAGCTTATCTGTCACATACACCTACAAAACTTTTTAACTCTTTAGTTTAACTTATCTGTTGTCTGCATATTGTTTGTGGGGCACGCCGGTGTTTGGTGTTTGATTGTCTACAGCGTCTCATCTCTCCTGGCTTCATATAGACGATCAAACGTGCGAGTTCATGCAGCGCTTTAGTGCGTTTCCCACATTGCGCATGTGCAGACAGAGCCCCTGAAGTCAGGAATGTTCTATGTGTGTTAAAATAATAACTGTGTTTAAGTGTTTTATAGATTTATTAAAAAAAAAAAAAAATACAAAAAAAATTAAGTAATGAGTATATGATTATTAAATACATATAAATGATTTAATAAGTGCACATGGATTCTATGTGGAAAATCATTGTGTGTAATTGTTTGTGTAATGTGGTATGTGCTGAATGGGCTGAGCCTGCTGAATTTCAATATGTATAAAATATTATTATAGGCCATATAAACATTATATTTATAAATATTTAAATAATTATGATGCATTTTATATACGTATTATCTTTATTTGGGGGCCTTGCTCAGCAAATAATGATATTGCTATTAATTCGATTAATTAATTGGCATGTCATGCAATTTATTCAATTAAACATTTTAATCGATTGACAGCCCTTATATTTTGCACTATTTTTGAACCGTTTTTGTACTTTTGGGAACATATTTAGACTGTTGAACTGACGTGCTATTGTGTCTGAGTCATCTACTATATTTTAAGAACTTTAAAAATGCCTTGGGGCCTGGGTAGCTCAGAAAGTAAAGACACTGACTACCACACCTGGAGTCGCAAGTTCGAATCCAGGGCGTGCTGAGTGACTCCAGTCAGGCTTCCTAAGCAACCAATTGGCCCGGTTGCTAGGGTGGGTAGAGTCACATTGGGTTAACCTCCTCATGGTCACTATAATGTGGGTCTTGCTCTCGGTGGAGCATGTGGCAAGTTGTGCATGGATGCTGCGGAGAATAGCGTAAGCCTCCACACGCTACATCTCCACGGTAACGCGCTCAACAAGCCACGTGATAAAATGCGCGGATTGACGGTCTCAGATGCAGAGGCAACTGAGGTTCATCCTC